>NC_056734.1:207180549-207260549 GCF_019279795.1 Protopterus annectens
ATAACATATGAGTTATTATGGTGCATATCAACAAAATGTTGACATTTAAAACGTGACCGTTTTATGATGTCCCTGCACTGGCCCAGTAATCAAGGAGCCTCAATCCTCACCAATTGCAAAAGTGGGGGATGTACACACTGGGAGGATGACAAGTACACACAGTAAAGTATAATTTCCCTTAAGAGCACAAAGAGATCACAGTCAGTCTGGGGATGGTTTCTCCCTCTTTCTCTGGATCCCCAATAGGACTCCCCACTGGCACAGCTATAGAGTTGAGTCCTTAGCCAGGGTTCTCAGCCAAGTCCTCCCAACACTCTCTCTGTCTAACCAATGCTTTGTGTCCCTGCCCAAGTAGCTGACACACACACACACACACACACACACATGCACATTTTTGATTTTTGATTTATATACAAATACACACCTGGGAAAGGCTGGCATAGGTTTACTAGCTAGTTATAGAAATAAACTTATAGCAAGGCAAGGCAGTAAATGGATCTTCTAGCTGATGTTGCTGTCAGGTCAAAAGACAGATACAAAATACACCTGCCTCTCTCTCAGACAGTTCTTAAATTAATATAAAATATTACAGCTGGGTTAGCTTGGATGACATCACTTTTTGTTATCTGACTTTAGTTCCCAAGCTAAACCCTTATTGTCAGAAACTATCAGCATTTTAGCATCTCCCTGTGAAAAATACATATCTCTCAGATCTTTGCAACTCCTGGAAGACATAAAACAATAAAATAACATAAAAATAACCCTATATGCTCTAGTTCCCACTGTTAAAACATATACATTTACAGAATCACAATAGTATATATACATTTCTGTTCTAAGCCTGTGGTTACATTTTAGCTAATTACATAATATACAGTTCTAATGCATTTGTAAGACAAGCATATGAATCATGTTGATATTCATAAATGACATATGATTATTTAAAAAATTCCAGCTAGCTGGGCTGGCAGTATTTCCCTTTGTCACAGTTCCTCAGCACTTTGTTTTAATGGCTAGGGAGAGATCTAGTGCTGCTGTTAAGTGCTGTCACTCTTTCCTGATGCACTTTTTTCCCACAGTTGAGTGAATGTAAAGTTAGAATAAAGACATAAGAAGAGTATAAAATCTGATGTCCTCAACATGGGAGTGCAAAGGAAGTACTTGCTTTCCTGAAAAAAAATGTGTTTTTTGTGGTGTGCTGACTATTTATGGTTTAGAATGATCTAGTTGTCTGACTGGGGATTTGGGAATCATGGCTTTGTAGGACGGCATATATAAGCATATAGCATATAAGCATTCTCAAAGAAAAATCATAAGTTAAAAAAAACTCAGCAACTAAGAGAAGCTTCTTCAGAAACTAATTATAACTGATGGTCAATAAGACAATGTCTTATCCAGTCCTGCTTGAAAATATGTGCTGAAACTCACAGCTGATGATGTTAACTTAGAATGGGGAACCAAATACTAAATTTAAATATAAATAATAAAACAAATAGACAGATGCATTGTAAAACTCCAGCAAACATTACGGAATAAGCTTCCAATTGCAATTAGACCAAGTCAGTTATTTACTTAATCTATTAATAGACTTGATGTATATGTGAATATTGTGCAGTTAACGCAATCTGACTGTTTCTAGAAGACTAATACCTCTTAAGTTTCACAATTCAATCTATGGGTACTGCAGAAAAAGACAGTGAGATATGGGATGCCCACAAACATAAGGTCATGGGCCAGAGGCCTACACTTCAGGAAGTGTGGGGGTGAGGCAGTCTGTAACAGCTTCCTTAATTTAATTTAATCTATGAATCACTTCTTCATCTTGACTGTGAAGTGTGTGTGGGGGGATAAAAGTATGTCTTTTGTGGCATCAGGTTAGCTCAGAGATTATTACATAAAGGCAAGAGGATTGCTGTGAGACTTCAGTAATCCAAGATTCTGTCAGAAAATCAGAATTGTTTCTTAAATCACATAATGGCCAATACATTCCTAGCATGGACATCATTCCCATTAACTTCATACAAGAATTCCTGTGTGGAAAGTATCAATATACTGAGAAGGGTGACAATGTATTTCCTGTCATAAAGATGTTAAAAACTCATAAAAGTCTGCATCAATGATACCTATGATGGACTGCTTGACTGAAAATACCTTGAAAACAATGTGAGACCCAAGGTGGTACTTATACTACTAAGGGAAATGTGGCCAGTGCATTAAGGAACTTCCTCTACTCTTTGGAGGTGTTAGATGGCACTACAGGGCTGCTGCAACACCAACAATGAGACTTCAGGGAAGTAGCACCATGGAGGAGGAAAGAAACGATATGTTGAGTTTAGAGGTGGAAAGTGAGAATTTGGAGAAAAACTTGTTTGATATGGAACTTCAGAATGTAAATAAAGATTCCCATATGTTGTATATTACAAATGAGCAGTGTTTAGCTGTCTCCATGGAGAAGGAAGTAAGCGAGTCTGTTGAAGTGATGCAGACAACAGAATTGGCATCAGGATGGCATGCAAATGATGCACCATTAAAGTAATCAAGCAGGATGAGATAGATGACAATTGTGCTGTTTCATGGGGTAAGATGGCAGATAACGTTTTCAGATGTGCTCAGGATGGTAATGTGGAGAAGGAACCAGGTGATGTGACAACAAACAAAGCAAAAGTTAAAACTTATGCAGCAGTGACAGAAAGTAAAAGAGGAGTGCAACAAACTGAGAAGGTATCTGCTTTTGGCAGCAGATAATGCAGTAATTAAAACATATGCAGCAGTGGCAGCAGGCATAAAAGAGAGCAGCAAAAAATGAAGTAAAATGTTTATAAATGGAAGAGAAGCCTAATCGTGAGAATAAAAACAAAAATTGACAATGTGATAGACAGATATTATGTATGGGACAATTTGGTAACTTCTGGGTTTTAAAATTCAAAAAATTTGGTCTTTTATGCATACCGGGACATAGACGTTTTGTGACATGAAATTTGTGGAACTGTGTAACAAAAAGAAGGACATTTATCAGTGGAGCGATTATCTGTTTTCTGGTAGTAACTTATATGTTGCCATTTAGAACTGATGTACTGAAGAAGACAATTTTAAAAAATGGATGCATGGTCTTTGTAAAACTGTTTGATAATATTGTGAAAGTTAGAAATGACAGAATTTTATGAAATCAAAGGTGAAGGTTGGAAGCCATTTTGAAATGGGAGAAAAATGTGAAACACTTGCCAAGTATTATTTACCTGGCTGGTCATACAGGGACATTAAATATATGCTGGTAAGGATGGAAAGGGAAACTGTTGTGGAAGTGATGTAGACAGAATGTGTTGAAAGAATTTTGCATTATATGCATATATAACTAGCAAGGTAAAAAAAGAATCAGTTTCACCAAATATTAGGTTATGTGGTGGTTAACATGAAAATTATAATTGCAGGGGACTTTAATTGTGATTTAAGGTGAAAATATAAAAAAGAAAGGGAAAGATGTAAAAAAATACAGAAAGTGATAATTGTTGTATATGAGCTTTGTGGAACAAATATCATTGGACATACAGATGGGAGCCACTTGGATCTGAAATAATTTTGTATACCCAGAAGGCTTGGGGGTAACAAATGATGATACAGTTATGATGGGTTTTTCAGACCATGGAAGAAAGTGAGTATATTAACATAGGAAATGGAATAAAAAATAAACAAGAGATTATAGGATGCAATTGGAGAGTTGGGCGTATTGCAGTTATAGAAGGATCATATTACCACAAAGGACCTCTATAAAAGTCAGGCTGAATGTTGCATTGAATTTAAAAAGTAAAAAAAAAAATCCAATGGTAGTATGGTGTAAAAAAGGAAGAGAAAGAGAAGTATGGGACAACTTATAGAAAAATATTACAGAATTTAAAGAATAATACAGGAGATTATTATGATATGGAAAAGTAAATACATAAAAGAAATTGAGAAAATGGTAAGTCATTAATGTTTAGACAATTATGTTATTTACAGCAGAACAGGAAGGAGGAGCTATCTGCATATTTGGCTAAATAGTAAAGAAGGATATTAATTCAGTGAGGGAAATGAAAAATATAATAGGAAACGAGAAAAGAACACGACAGCAAATTATTAGTATTGTAGTACAGCATGTGGAAGATATGTATAAGAGTAAAAAAAGAAAAAAGAAAGAGAGAAAGAAAAGTAAAAAAAAAATCCAGAAAGAAGGGAAAATGCGAAAACAAAATTACTATTAGCAAATTGGAAGAAATGATTAGGAAAGTAACTATTGATTCCGTATCAAGCTCATAAGGTATAGGGTATAGAATATACAAGAAAATAGTGGATTGGAAAAGAGAGTATTTTGTAAATGTACTGAATGAATGGTTGAAGGAAGGGTTTTTTTATGAAGAGTTATGGAATGGGATATGGAAATTTGTATTTGCATGGAAGGATGAGTGATATTATGAAAGACATTGTATATGGTATAAAAGGGAAGAGATACCAAGAATCGTTATTGGTTGTGAAAGAAATTGAGGCTGATATTATAAAGATGTGAAACTTATGGTTTGATGATATCAGAAAGCCATTTGATACAGTGGGACATGATGCTTTGTGGGATGTTTGGAGAAGTATGAAACAGGTAATAGAATTAGGACAGTGTGTATGGCAGCATATCAAAATAATGGAGTGAGTGTTAGTGAAAGGGTGGCTGAGTAAAGAAATATGCATGAAGTCTGGTATAAGACAAGGATATTCGACTAGTGGAATATTGTTTGCACTGGTAATGAATGTGATAGTGAGAGAAGTAGATTATAAAAAGAAAGAGGATAGGTGTGTGATGCAAAGGGAGGTGGTTATTCTAGTAGTTTTGTAATATACAGATGATATAATTGTAGTTGCTAAGAACAAAATATGGATGAGAGAAGTGTTGCTTTGTCTGAATGGATCTTTAAAGCAAATAGGAGTGACCTATAATAAAGATAAATGTAAGTGTTTGGGTGATGTGAAATATGAGGGTGTGTATTTTTCCATGAGTAAAGTGGCTTTGCTATGAATAAAATTTGGGAAAACTGTTGTACTTTTGATGCAACGGGAAGGTGTGATAAAAGAAATTTCTGTGGAAAATGCATAAAATCAAATTCAGGAAAAAGATTTATTTGGTAATTATGTATCACTTGGAAAAATAGCATATATATCAAATGTTTAGATAATCCTAGAAAAAAATATTAAAAGGAAATTGTGTAATTGGTGTTTTCTTTCATAAGGAGATCAAGATTAAACCCACTGAAAAGTGATGTGCTGTATATGAGTGAAGATGAGGGGGGACTGGAAGTATTAAATCCAGTTTTTATTACATTTCTTTAATATAGATTATTAATGGTGGGTGAAGAAAATGAGAAATTAATAGTGAGAATGTTTACATTTAAGTACAAAATGTTCTGGGACATGATGAGAATAAGAAAAAAGAGAGGAAATGATATGCAAATCATCATCGTCAACCTGCTTTTTTCCATTTTCTACATGGGGTTGGGGTGTTGTGTTTGCTGTTGCCATCTGAATGTATTCAGTGCCACTTTCCAACCTTCTTCAGCACTTATGCCTTACTGTCACAGTTCTTCTCTCACACACAATCCTTCCACATTTTTGCTGGATGCCCTTGTTTCCTCTTGCCTTCTTCTTGTTTGCCCCTAATCATCTTCACCAGATTGCCTTCTACTGTTCAGGAAATGTGACTAAACCCCTGTAATCTGTTATCATTGAACATTTTTTGCAAATGGAGCCACTTTGGCTTCTGCTCTTATGTCCTCATTTCCTCATCTGTCCCTCAGCTTGCATCCTGTCACCCATCTCAGGCACTTCATCTCCATCACCTCTAGCTTCCTTAACTGTTCTGCTTTACTGCCCAGGTTTCTGTACCATACAGTAGTACTTGTCGCACCACTGTTTTGCACACCTTACTTTTCAACTTCTTTGACATTCTTCCGTCATACACCACACTTGACATTCTGTGCCATTTGGTTGCAGCCCCTCTTTGACCTCGCCAATCAGACTACCCTTGTCCTCAACCACCCGTCCCAGATACTTCAAGCTGCTAACCCGGTCCACTATTTCCAGTTTAACTCATTTCTCAGCTTCCTCTGGTTTTCCTATTTGAAGAACCACATCACTTAAAGAAACACAAATTTCCAGAGTCCTCATTATTTTTTTCTTTAATATGCATGATGGCATTGTTACCTTTACATCTAATTATAGTACAGCTTGAACAACTAACCAGGAGTTGTTTTTTATATACATTGTTTGCCTTAGTTAGATGAACCCTGGCAGACAGACCCTGAGTGCTCTAAGTGTTTTGACTTTTAAGCCTAACATGGTAAGATACATACTTAAAATAAATGAGACAAAATCACACTAATCTTGCATCTGAAACTCAATCCAAATCCAATGCAGAATCTCTGGTCTGTATTAAATAATCTTCCCCTGACCTTTTTGGAGACAAACATACCACCCTGAGTGATGTGAGCTTACCTGCAAAGAACAAAGCATCTTATTCACTGTCCTCAGAATAATGCACTCTGCGTGCGACAAGACAGGAAGGAATATGCAGTTTTTGTTTCCTACCACCCAAAAGGGCACAAGCAGTTGACTGGATATAAATAAGGTTTCTCTTGACATGGTAGGTGCCTTTTTGTGAGCAAACTCAGCTTGAAATGAAGCACACTGCTCATTTAGCCCAAACTTGTCATCAAAGTGAGAAGACAAATTCTGTTTATTCTTTGATATCTGTCATATCATCTTCATACATGGAGCTTCTTGTTAATCTTAGCAGCCGTGCCATTAAACCAAAACAATTCGGTTATAACAGGATGCCGCATTTTATTCTGGTGTTGCAGATGATGTAAGGGCCGTCAGCTGAGATGGTTTGATTCTCTTCCATGCTTTTCAGGTAGCACTGATGGCCACTGATAATCTGTGGCTCAGCTAAACATTTTCTCTACCTGCAGTTTCTCCTGCTGTAATCCACATGAAGCCAGCTGGGCAGTGTATGTAAGTCTGATTTTGTTGCCATAGTTCTTCATGGTCTGCACTAGCTGTGAAACAAGATGACTTGTGGTAATGTAATTTACTACAAAGGAGGTCCCCTTGATTAATTATTCTAACCAGGCTGTAATCATATGTCCTTACTGCAAGCTGTGCTGGTGTACTGACCTATCAGTCAGAATATTCTAAATCCATATTTACATGTGATTACATTATTTCATCAATGTTCTCTGCTGAGCTGTAACAAATCTTTTCAATTATATCATAGCTGACTCATAGTCAAGGAGAGTACTGCTGTGAGTGAGTGAGTGAGTGAGTGAGTGAGTGAGTGAGTGAGTGAGTGAGTGAGTGAGTGAGTGAGTGAGGCAGTGTGTGTGTGTGTGTGTGTGTGTGTGTGTGTGTGTGTGTGTGTGTGTGTGTGTGTGTGTGTGTGTGTGTGTGTGTGTGTGCGTGTGTGTGAGTGTGTGTGTGTGTGTGTGTGTGTGTGTGTGTGTGTGTGTGTGTGTGTGTGTGTGTGTGTGTGTGTGTGTGTGTGTGTGTACATAAACATGTGTACAGCTGCCTGACAGACTGCAACACTGAAAATAGTCAAACACGTCTCACAAACTACACAATCTGATACTTATGCAATAGCCAACAAGTGGGTATGGTATATTTGAAGATTTACCCACGGTTGGTGTGTCGATTCTCGGCTGGAGTGCGAGGAGTGCCTTCTGTATGGAGTCTGCATATCCTCCCCGCGATTGGGTGGGCGTTCGAAAGACATGCGTAAATGGGCGTGCCTTAGTTGAAGGTTGAATGTTGAGCTGGCACCTCGGTGTTCGTGAAAATCTACTGCCAATCATTAGCGGACCAGAGTTCCGCTGTGGCGACCTCTAACCGGGAAAAGCCGAAAGACAACAACAATAATCCACGGTTGGTGTGGTTTAATCTTGAGAATGAAGCCAGAATGATTAACCAAAGCCAACCATGGGTAAATCTTCAATAAACCCACACCCATGAGTCAGTTATTACTCTTATACAATGACATTATTTTAGAAGAAATTGCTTACTTTTCTTAAATAAAGTCTTTGTATAATGGCACCTTGGTGTTCCTCCACATTGGTTTTCCATTCTTACATGTTTGCTGATGTACTGCGCATGCATATGGAACTTACATTCCTACACTGGCCCAGTACAATAGTGCTGTGGAAAACAAGCAGTGCAGAAAGGAAGATCTCCATTGCTTGTTTTGATTGTATTACTTTTGAAAAAAAAAAGCTATATAATTCTGATAGTTTCGAGGTAAGAGAGAGACAGGGCAAAAGTACAAGGCAAATCAGGTGTGTTTTTTTTAGTTTTGCAAAATGTACCTGATTTTCTTAGTGTTTGCTCTGCCCTCTGTATGTACCTCTCAACATCGTAGGACAAAAAATGTCAGAAAGCCTTAAATAATGGGGGACAAAGGTCCCTAGTGCAAATGCTGCTCTTATAAACTTAGAAAGCTGCTAGAATAACAGGAGTTAGCTATTGTGCATTGCCTGAAGGATATGAATTCTGAAATTTTAAAGCATTGTTATTATTTAGTGGCTTCACTCCTTAGTGATTTGCAGGAAAACCAAAATTTTTATAAGGGACAGACCTAAAATAGGAGGCAAAATATTGGACATTGTGAAAATCTGGACACTTGAAATATATACTTCTATAGCATATATTAATAGAAGAAAGTGCGCCCCGACTTTTTTCATTTGTATATGTTTGATTTACAAACACCTCGTTGGTTGGGCTGGTCAATCAGTGTGAGGGTTTTCGAATACTAATGAGCTATCATTGTATAATTACAGTTATAACTATGAATAGGAAATCAAGGATGACTAGATTTCCTTTGTATCAAACAAAAAAGGCTACACTGGTTGAATTTTCTTTTGTGACTTTGGTATTTAACTTTCACTGACCTCATATATGCACATTGGAATAACTTCTATTACCTCAGATCCTCACATTTAGTTTTTTTAATATACAGAATAAGACATGAGGCAGTACAACATAAATTCCATGGTGCGCACAAACACACACATTGTGTTGTTTTGCTTAGTTGTAGTGTTGGGAGGTAAGTGCATTTGTGATTGTATTTGTGGTGTAGTGTTTTGTTTACGTTTGTAGTTTTGAATTTCATGCTTTTGGTTTTCGAGTTTGTGAGTTTTTGGCGTTATAGTTTCGGGATACTGAAATTCAGTATTTTGAGATTATAAAGTGAATCTATATATATTTATGTATGTGTATATATATATATATATATATATATATATATATATATATATATATATATATATATATATATAGCATTATTGGGCAGGTGAGGGAAAATAACTTATTTTAATTCATTTTCATTTGATAATTATATTACCAAAACTGCATTTGAAAATGTGTTTTGTGGAGTCCACACCCATGGAGGTGGCTTGGTACCGCTAACAGTACTATATAGCAAACAACTTTGGTTAACTGCAATAGGCCACAATCCATTTAGATAAAATGGAAGTTTTAGCAAGCTAGACATAAAAATGATTTACACAGCTGGCTATCATAGATTTACCTGCTGGTTTGAAGAAGATAAGCAGCATTTATTGAAAACAATGTTTCAATGAACAACCTAACCACCTTCATATTAAAAAATTAGTTACTCCCCAACTCTTCTCCCTTCTTCACAACAGCATCTAATGTGACTCACCCCTTTTCTTTAGTCATAATTTGGCCAGTAACAGAAAACCCTCCCAACTTCAGTCTCAGACCAGTGCTTCTCCTTTACTGGTTAAATCTAACATCACTCTGACATCCAGTAACCAAGCATTTTGTATTCTGTCACCTAAACTTTGGAACTGTCTGCCTACAGTACTCAACTATATACTTATATGAAGTAATTTCAGAAAAAAACTAGTTATTCTAAGGCAGACAGCCACTTGTATCTGATACAACCTACCACCAATATTGTATACCCACTTAACGTATCTCATGTTATCAACAGTTCTTCCCTGTTCGAGCTCTACTTCTCAGTTGGTCAGTAACTTCAACTGTTCTTCCCTGCCAAACATGCACACCTAATAACCAACACTCCCGTCGACATACACACACACACACACACACACACACACACACACACACACACACACACACACACACACACACACACACACACACACACCTAATAACCCACACTCCCATCCACATACACACATACCAAATAACCCATACTCCCATAAACACACACATACAAACACATGTCTTATACAATGACCCCCCCCCCATTAATATTCTAAAACGTGAACGTTGATTGGTCAACGTGCACGCTGTAAATCAGAGTTATACTAATGGAAAAAGGTCCGGTCGCCCGGACTTTTTCCATTAGTGTAACTCTTTTTTTAAAGCAATGGAGAACGCAAGGTCTCCATTGCTTTTTACACACTGTCTCACTGTGTTAAATGAGTTTAACATAGTGAGACAGCTTTAAAAAATGTAACGGGATCTTCCTATTTCCGTTGCTTTTTTTAAAGGTGTCTCGCTATGCTAAACTCCTTTAACATAGAGAGACAGTTTGTAAAAAGCAACGGAGATCTTGCTTTCTCCGTTGCTTTTGCCCACAGCTCTGATGTAATGTGTAAGCATACGCATGCGCAGCACATCAGAACTGCCACACAATACCAGACAGCTGTGGAAGGGCGGCAAGGAGGCATTATACAATGCCATTATTTAAGAAAAGTAATTTTTTTTTTCTTAAATAATGTCATTGTATAATAGCAATAACCCACTTCTAGGTGTGGGTAATGCTGGATTTACCCACGGTTGTCTTTGTTTGGCCACTCGAGCTTTGCCCTCTTGACCAAACCACACCAACCGTGGGTAAATCCAGCATTACCCACACCCAGGCGTGGGTTATTGCTATAATAACCCACACTCCCAGCAACACACACACCTAATAACCCACACTCCCATCCACACACACACACACACACACACACACACACACACACACACACACACACACACACACACATACACACACACACACACACACACCTAATAACCAACACTCCCATCCACACACACACCTAATAACCTACACTCCTGTAACCACATACACACACAAACAGATGTAATAACCTACACTCCCAACAAAAACACACGCGCACACACACACACACACACACACACACACACACACACACACACACACACACACACACACACACCTAATAACCCACACTCCCATCCATACACACACCTAATAACCCACACTTCCATTCTAACAGCCTTTTGTCTTACTTATGACTTGAATGTTTCATCCTTCTAGTGTCTCACCCTTTTTTTCCAACTATTATCTCACTTTACATTGTAAGTTTGCACATAATGTTGTATATATATATATATATATATATATATATATATATATATATATATATATATATATATATATATATATATATATATATATATATATATATATATATATATATGACTTTTATTGTGTCCTTTTATTTATGTGCATTGTCTTCTCTTTAATATTCGGTATTCATTTTGTATTTTGTTGCCTTTTCCCTTTCCATAGTTCTCAGTTTGTTCTGTCTATTCAGAATACGGTGCATTGTTTTGCTTTTGTACATACCATACTTTATATTATTTAACTGTCATTTCTGGGCTATGGTTGAAATAGATCCTGCATGTCAGTCTGGTACATTAGCAAACAGACAAACAAACATAACATAGCTACATATATACATACATACCTACAATCCTGCATATATAAATACAAAAATATTTTGTGGCACAACTTTTATTGTAAATTCTACATTAGCAATCTTACAATGGAACATCAAATGATGACTATCTTCAAATTTGATTCATAACTCATCCACAGGTTTTGAGACAATGACTTAAAGTTTGCCAGACATTTTTTTTGTTTTTTTTTTTTATTTATTCAAAGACATATCTGCTACTTTGATTAACCAGAATATCTAATCATGAAATGAAGCTAGCAGTTTCAGAATACTGGAAAAGCATGAAGTGTAACTGACAGTATTTGATCAATATTCTTGTCTGTATAAATAACTTAGTGGGATTATGAGCTGATCTAGCAGTATTACAGAACAGTCACATAAAGCAGCACTCAGTGAAAGGCTAAACACATACATGTAAATCAGTGTGGATGTATTACAGAAGCAAAAGTGCAGGAAACCTAGCAGTTTACTAGAAGTATGATATCAGACACTGAATATAATCAGGAATCGGAGGTGATATAGCAGAAGTTAGACTATACTTTGAAATCTGACCAATCATGTTGGAGTACTAGTCAGGCTGCTTGCACGTGTTTTCTTATATATAAAGCATCTTTAGGAACCGCATGGCTTCTATCTTACTGTAGATAGCAGGTAACTCTGAAATGGACTTATTAACTGTCACAACTGCTTAGAGAAACTCCTTCTAAGTTAATGTAAATATATTCAGTTTTATTTATTTGTATCGGACTGAGTAAACAAGAAAGATAGATGGTACTTAAGACAAATGAGTACTGAAGATAGCAGAAGACAGTTGACATTTCCATAATATATAAATATGTTTGCATGCTGAAGGATACAGACAGATACTGTGGTATACCAAAAGACTGGAGACTTCCCAAGCACAAACAACCTGTACATACTGGTACATGAACATAATCCACCACTACACATAGCAATGTCTCCACAATTAAGCCCGTAAGGTAAAACACCTCAGAACCTACTGTTCTGGCCATAGGGGACTAAATAGTGAGACACACAAATGTCCCCCTCACCAGAATGAACAAGGAAAAAGTCACGACCAGCTGTCTGTCAGGTACCAGGATCCATTAAATCAAGCATGCATTCAAATCACTCAGCAAAAAGTACCATTATGACTCTGCCATTGTACATATTGTTGTGAATGACTTAAGAGGTACTCCTCTGGACTATATGAAGAGAGACATGACCGAATTCTCAAATTATGTCTCCCAGGCATGTATGTTGTGAATACCAACATGATTCATATGGTTGTGTTACAAATGTATTAGAACTGTATGTTACAAATGTATTAGAACTGTATGTTATGTGTATATCAAACTGCTGGTACAGAAGTGAGTGTTGGAAAGGGTTGTAAAGTACTATGCTTTAAAAATGCATACACAGTGATCCAACTGAAACAGAACAGACATGTACATACACTATTGTAATTGTTTAGATGCATATATTTTAACAATGGAAACTGAAACACAGGAGGTTCATTTCAGAAACATAGCTGAAAATGTAATTTTTTTTTGACTACATAACAAAAGGAGGTTATCTTTCAGTTTCAGTGCAGTAATAGACACAATGTCTAGAACTATAGGTTCTCTGCATTGTCTTGCAAGTGTTTTATTGTTTTTTTGACTTCCAGCAAGTACCAAGATTTCAGGAAAAGCCCCTGTGTATGGGTTTACAAAGGTAGATTTTAAATGCTACCAGCTGCATCAATGGTTGTTTTTCACATTGGACAGTCAGATGACAAGAAGTGATGTCATCCTGCAAGCTATCCCAGCAGTAATATTTGGGATATTAATTTAAGAATTCTCTGAGAGAGAGAGAGACTAAGTATTCTGTATTTTGTCTTTGACCTGAAAAGATCCATTCACCACACATCTGCCCTGCTAAGAGTAAGTAAGTCTAGGGCAAAAATCAAAATGCAACTCCCTTCTGGTACAAGAACATTTAACAACCTGGATGAAGCTACTGTATCTCATTTGTAACAAACAATAATCTAAGAACCATCCCAGAGGATATAGATATTTCCCTGTCTTCTTTAAAGAGAACATGAGAAAAATACATGGAATGAAGTCAAAACGAATTAACAAAAAACTGAGACTTCAGCTGCCACAGGAAATTCATCACTCAAATAATCAACTGGTATATAAATAATCAAAGCTTTTTTTTTGTTAGTGATTAATGTTTCTTAATTTATGCTTACTGCACCATTATGATAAATAATGCCTTCTAAATATCATTTAACACAGAGAGCAAATAGTTAACTTACAGCAATAATATTAAGGCATTGTTTACAAAAGTTTAACCTCATTGGATACTGAGATAATTTGTAGCCAAAAAGAAAAAAAAAACTGAGTTTATTTCTAGCTAATGCACTGTTAGTAAACTAATGTGTGCTGCTGCTTCTTTAAGTGAGTTTGGGGAAGGCTCCATCCTGCATACATGTATAAATCTTTATTAAAATACTAATGCAGCTTGTTTAACCAACTACATAATATAGTATCACAATAACTTTATTGCATTAGATAAATTGCTTTTTTTTTCATTTATTTAACCTTAAATGCTCAATCTAATGTTTTATTAATGTTAGCGTATCTGTTAGGCTGTGTAAAACTGGGAAAAGCCATGAGTAAATGTGACACCATTTCTTAGCTTTATTTTTCCTTTTTTTTTACCTCACTGAGCTGCTTTTTTACTCAAAGAATATTGTTTAAATTCAAGGTGAAGCTTTTTCTTACCTTGAGATGACACTCAAGACATTTTTATACTACTCTATCTTTTCTAAGGCTTCTGGAAGCTGTCGGTCCATTCTGCTATGTTGCACCCTACAGGAAGGTTAGGGAACAATATTGGAGATGCACTCAGCTTCAAACTTCCTAATTAAAGCTGAAAACACTTAGACTGCTACCTTAAAGTAGGTTAGATTCTTTTATTTATATTGAAAAGTTTCTAATTTCAAGTTAATGTTTAGATATTGGAAAATAACAGTTTAATATGATAATAATTTAAAGTTGACAGAAATAAGTATAAGCCTAAATCCGTCTAGACTTAGAAACATAAATAAACACACAATGTAAAGTCTTTAGTATTGTTTCCTGATCATGTAATACATGTAGACAGCAAACTGTGCAAGCTTTTGAGAACATCTTGTTATAGCTTTACTCTCAATCCTCAGTGCCAAGGAAGTTCTATTAGACTGAAGACTAGTACAGAGTATCTGTACAGCAGAACTGGTTAACAGCTTTTTTATATTGCTGCATAAGGCCAGAGGATTTATACAAGGTCATCTACCAACATTTTCTGCCAAGAAGGTGTTGTAGCTCTGCTAACTGTAGACATTAAAGCAGTTTACATGCAAAAAAAAAAAAAATCACATGCTTCATTATTATGGGGACAAGAACATTTGTGAGATGGTCCTGGATGCCAGTCTCAAACGGTACTTCTCAGAACATTTGCTGACAGCTCTTAGGGTGAATAAGCACACAGTTAAATGTGATTATGACACTGTAGATGGCTGCACTATGATGGTAGCCTCAGGTCCAGTCCTGTCAGCAGGTTTTGGCTATATGGAAGTTTTATAAACATTAAAATCTTGAACAAGAAAAAAATCCTTGAATCATCTGTCTTTTATGAGATGAATAAAAGGTGTAAACAACTACATTTAACATAGATTAAAATACATGAGTTGATATTTAAAGTCTCTGGTGGTAAACTTAAAAATGCAGGCATTTTTACATCACTACATCCTAGTTAATAAGGTTATTTTCCTTAATAAACATATAACTTGCATCTCTATTACAAAGTCTGTTGGAATTCTGCTATTATATCTAAAATGTCTAAAAGGGTTACACTTCAACTGAAATTGTACATAAAGCAAGAACAAGTTAAAAAATGTTGCAGAAGTAAAAGAAACAATAAATAGATGCAAGAATGGTTAGAACATAACACATACATCGAAGATGAAATAGAGTTTAATGTAAAGAAGTTTGTTTTAATAATACAGGAAATATAATAATCATGACTGACTCATACTTAAAGGTTAGTAGCTATATGATGCTGCATTATTAGCATTATAAGAATAGCCTATATGAAGTTTTATTTTTGCAATGTTGGTGAACAGTCTGCATTAAGCACATTTTAATGTAGTCACCACATTTTCCCTTTATTGATTTGGTTATTCACTATTCATCCCATAAAAATAAATGCAGTCCAATATTACCTATTCATCTTAAGATAATGTACTTTAATGTATTTCACTGAGGTAATTGTGAAGCCCCTTAATGTTAAACTAAAATAAATCTTTGGGACCTTTTACTCTTACATTCAGCTTTTACTTGATTAGAACGATATAGATGAACAAAAGATTAGAGTGTTGAATAACTATGCTCAAGTTGTTTGATCTGAAGAAGTCTGAGGGAAACTTAGATGAAAACGCATTGATTTTCTGTGTGTGGCATTAATAAATTGAGTTTGGTATTACTTCCAGCAACCTTGTGTATTACCTTATCATTGGTCCGGACACCTGATTCTTTAGTTTTTTAATCTGGACTCACTCCTTTTTGTGGTTCTTTATGCTCAAGCAATCATTTATGGATTTTTTTTTATACACGTATTACACTGACCCAAAGATTTTTACACAAGCTTTTGGTTAACTAACATGTTTGGAAATGCAAAATGAGAGACTTACAGTTGGACTGACATACAATCTAACTAGATATAAATGTCTGAGCCAGACTATAGGCTCCTTTGATGTTAATTACTGCTGTTCACAATACTTTCTAATATAGATGCATAAATCTTTTGAACTATAGTTCATTTTTGGATATTGTAATTAAAATATTAATTCTCATTGAGTCTAGCTAATAGATAAAGATTTTGTGTTTATTTTAAACTCATTTGATCTCATATAGTAATTTATGTCAAAGATCGGAACCTCAACTTCCAGTAATACATATGTAACTTCAGATATAAGTGTGTTTCTCCCTTTTCCTCACTGTATTTTAATAATTCAGTGGAAACTGTTCAATCAATTGCATGTTTACAGCACAAGCCTCTTTATTAATACATTTTGGAGCTGATAGATATGTTTATGATGGTTTGGGAAAGCAGTTTGATTGATTTTATCTCATCTTTCAAACTGGGAATTGTTTAAATTCCATGTATGTGTTGGGGAAATTCACTATTTGCTTCTCTATTTTTTAATATGAATATTCTGTTGTTTCTTTTTACACTCAAGCCTGATTATAATATACTTCACATCATATTCACAGTCATGATTCTTGTAAACAAGTCACTTATACACAACAAAGTGTGGAAGTCTCAAATTTTCATTGAATGCTTCGAGATAATAAAATCAATTCTTATTGACCATTGGATAAACTGCTCTTATAACTCACCATGTCTCTGTCTTTAGCCTCACTTAATATAAATGGCATCAATAATTCAAAGAGGAGGTTAAACCCTTTGTGATACCTTAAATTAAACAAACCACAAATAGTATTCCTAAAGGAAACACATTTTAAAAATACAGAGAAGGATGTTTGGAAACCAAACACTTATACGGTACTAGCTCATGCTTCATTTCAGTCTAATAGGAGAGTAGGGATGATCCTATGGAAGAATATTATTATCTGCCCTCAAATATTATATAAGCATGAAGACCCTGAGGGAGTACTAGTATTCACTATCCAAAAATTAAATCATAGAATTTGGATGCTTGCTAACCTTTATTGGTTCCCAGGATTGGGTGTTTCAACTGGCAATCAACATCTCAATTTTACTGATAGTATATCAAAAGGGAATCTTATTCTATGGGGTGATTTGAACTGCTTATTAGATAATTCCAATACAAGTAGTCACCAACTTAGACTAACATCCACTGCTACAATTCTTAAAAAATAGATAAATTCTCATAATCTGTATGATACACATAACTCTAATAATAACAAATCACTCTGTTATACACATATTGCTCTTAGATTTAAAACTCAAACCAGAATAGATAAAGTCCTTATCTCCAATGATTTAAAATTAAAGCTTACATCCTTAACTATTCTTCCTTCTCCTTTATCGGACCATGATTATCTTATGTTAGATATACAAATAGACTTCACAAAACTAAATACTATTACTAAAATTCCTGCATATGTCACCAAAGTAAAATACTTCAAAGCTTGGTCATTATCAGAATTGAACTTCTTCTTAGATACAAATAATAACCCTGAAACAAACATTATTATGGTTTGGGATGCTCTAAAAGCATATATTTATGGTAAACTATAGTGTGGTATAGGAACAAACTTAAGGAATGGGAATTGAAACTACAGAACGTGCAATCTCAATTAACCTCCTTGAGATCTAGATCATCAAAATCCAACTAAAATAACAAAAACTAAATAGATGCATTAAACAAGAAATATCTAGATATTTTGGCACACAAAACAAACTTAGCATTATAAAAAAATGAAATTAAACTATTACGGTCTTACTCCAAAACAAATGCACAATTTGTCATTAAGAGCAAAATTACATTTTATGGCAAATAATATCTTAAAATTATTACATGAAGGTACTAACAAGATAGTTTCTGATATTAGAGATAAATCAGAAGCCTTTAGAAATCATTTCACCAAACATTATAACTCTGATAATATAAACAAAAATGTTACAGCCCGAGAATTAATCACTTTAAATTTGAAAGCCATCCCAGAAAATCTTAGTACAATTCTTGACAAACTAATAACTCTAAATGAAATCAAAAATAAAATCAAAAACCTTAAAGCTATCAAGGCTCCCAGCTTAGAAGGTATTATATCAGAGATTTATAAGCTTTTTCCAAATTCAGTTGCATCTTTACTTCATAACACCATGGCTGAAGTACAACCTAAAAATTTGAGCCCTCCCTCTTGGAGATACTCATTGATTACCCTTATTCTTAAATCTCAAAAAGATCCCCAGTTATATAAATTGCATAGACCAAATTCTTTATTAAATAATGACTACAAATTTTTTTATGTCGATATTTGTGAATAAAATAAAGGCTCCACTTTCACAATTCGTTCATAATGACCAACCAGGTTTATTCATAAAAGGCACACTCATAATATCTAAAGAATATTAACATTAACAGAATACTTAAAGAAAATGAAGAAGCTTTATTGGTGAGTCTAGACATAGTAAAAGTATTTGACTTGGTAAACTGGGATTTTTTGTTTGAAACACTAAAAGTATTCTCATTTCCAATATTTTTCATCTCCATAATAAAGGCTATTTATAAAGATAATTTGGCATACGTCAAACTAGGCCCCTTCAATTCAAACTGCATTCCCATAACCAAAGGCACCAAACAAGGTCGTTATTTATCCCCAATATTATTTGCCCTTGTCATAGGAATACTAGTGTCATCAGTAAGAAATAATCAAAAAATCAAAGGCATTAATATTTATAATCAATACAATTCTAAAATGATTTTATTTGCAGATGATATTCTGCTTACCTTACCTAAGTCAAATAATGAATTATTAGAACTAGATACAATAATAAATAACTTTCCAAAAATTTCAGGCCTCCATTTTAATAAGCAAAAAATCTAAACATATTATTCTTAATGACAAAGGGAAATCTCAACTAGTTGACGACAGTATTATTGGAGAATAAGTTAATACATTAAACTACTTAGGGATAACCATATGCCAAAAAACTTGTAAAAAACAAAGGAAACTAATTATAAAAACATTAAATCTCAGGTAAATACATACATAAGCAGCTGAAACAATAAATTTTTTTCATTCGAGGATAGACTGCAATTACTAAAAAATATCTCTCCTTCCAAACATTTTATATATTGTTCTGGCTCTAGACACCCATCATGGGAATAATTATATTAAAGTCAAAAATAAAATTTTATTAAGCTTCCTATGGTACCTGAACATAAACAGGATTGCATATACACACCATATTAGATCTTTGTATGGTGGTGGTTTAGGATTCCTGACTTGGAAACCTATATCAGAGGATCATTACTTAAAAGTACATTAAATTGAACTGATCTAAATTACAACTCAAATTGAAAAGATTTTCATATAGCTATAATAGAAAATGAAAACTCACTGTCATGTAAAATTCCTTACAAACATCCCTCCAATAAGTTCTGGTTTCTGTTCAATATAATGTGACAAAACCCATTAAACTTAACTATATAAATAATATTATTAACAATTTTACAAAAAATAATATTTTTTTTCTTAAGAGTGAAGTGCAAAATATAAAGCTGGAGCATCTGCAGTTCACATCAGTGACGTGTGGAATATTAATGAGGTCAATAGGTCAGAAAAGACCACTACAAAGATTTTGAATTTTAAATACCACAAGGTCTCCACTTCCCTTCCAGTTACCTGCCACCTTTATAGCAGTACTAACATACCAGTTCAGTAATGCTTGGTGCTCTAATAACATTTTTGCAGGGGTGCAAGCCCCCCTGTGCCCCCTACCCCTGCAACTTCTATATTCCAACTCAAGAGATCACACTACAGAGCGGAAAAGAGTACATTTCCCAGTGACTACTTCTAAGCAAATGCACAGTAGCATTCGCTGCAACAGATGCTCGGAGACATGATGGTCGGCAATAAGGGAATCAGTCATGTGGCATTCGACATTGCCATGTTCACAGAACCATCCTTCTTCATTTAAATAGTAAACCAAAAATAACATACGCAAATGCAGATATTAAATCCTGGTTTGACCTAATAATCCCATTTAAAATCACAAAAAACTTCCTGGATAAGCTTCACATTAACATGTGTAATGAATGGGAAACTAAAAATGTTATTTGCTGGAAACAATGTATTAAAGATCTGGAAATTTTACAACTTCAGCAACTTATAAAAGACTAAGTTATCACTGCAAGACTGGTTATTACTACAAAGTGCAAATGCTTATTCTCAAGACTTATGAAGAATTATTCAGAACTCTTCATATTTAGATCAACCTTCCTTAATCACAATCATATCTGAAATATTATTTAATGACCAACATTTGACAATTTCATATCCACATTATACAGTATTCTGTTAAATTACAAGTCCCTTTTAACAACTAAGCAATGGAACAGAATGACTAAAGACATACCACATAGTCTCTCCCAGACAGGAAAACTTAAAATTCTATCTTAAGTAAAACTTACTTCTTGAGGCCAATACTGGAGTGTATTTACTTGGAAGCTTTTACACATTTTTAACTCCTGACAAAATTGCTAAATTCAACAAATGGAGCAACATAATTTGCTGGAGATGTCTAATGTCACGTAATGCAGATTGGTTCCATATTTTCTATGATTGCTCTAAACTAAAATTTTTGGAGAGATATTAATGATTTTCTTTCAGTTTTATTTTCAGATAACTTCACATTAACTAAAACTTAAATTTTTTAAATGATGATGAAACCTTTTTTTTTTGAATAAATCCAATTCATACTTATTACAACAATATAAGCAGTAGCCAGGAAATGTATTACAAGGAAATGGACCTCTACCACCTCTCTGAGTTTTGGTGAATTTCTCTTCTTACTAGAAGAAACCATAAACAAGAAAGTCACAACTAGAGAACTTAGAATATATCCATGGAGTTTTATTAACAACCCATGGACAAAGGTTTCAGACCTAATTGGTACTTTCCAAACTGATTTTAACCCTCTTTAATCATTATTTGTTTGCTTTACTGAAAGTTTTTTTTTAAATATTTGTAATATTTGTAATATTCAAACATTTTTCATACCTCTGTAAATAATGTAAATAATTGATTTAGTTTCATTGTTGTTAAAAGTTGTCTGTTCAGGATGAGTAATGTATTAGACAGTGTTTATTCTCTTACTTTATCTTTAATAAAAATATTGGAAAAAGTATATATGTTACTGCAGATGAGTTGCAACATGCATCAATAAACAGGGAAAATATTTTCTTATTTTTTACTGGTGATGTCTTCTTTGATTAGCCTCAGAGTCCTGCATGAACAGTCGCAAAACTCTTTTTAACATGGCACTCACACAATCTACATTTTCTTTTTGTCACATCCCAAGTCTGTCTTATATCCTCTCGACATATCCTCTACAGGTAAATAAAATTAGATTTGGCAATTCTCTGAATGTTTCCTTTGAATCTTTTCAGTGATCAAACGTTGTCTGAGATGGAGGGATCCTATTGACCCATATTGTGAAGGACCTTCACTTGACAGATGTATTCTGTCAGGAGTACACAAACCACATCATTATACAGAGCAGTGCTATCTTTGATATTCTGTGGTCAACATTCAACAAGCCTCTTCCTTTAAAACTCAGCAGTGATGCTGTACTCAGGATCCAGTGAAAAACATCTTTATTCCAAAGCTGTAGCAGCTTCAGAATTAATGTACTTCTTTCACCACCTGCTGTTAATTATACATTTAGTTCTTGAAGATTTTCATGAACTTTTGAGTTGTGAAAGGACTGCTATAGTTCCTTATCCTAGGCATATTTGTTAGCAACATTTTATTACACAACAAATACACACAGGAAAATGCTGTTAGCAGAAGAAGGAAAGGCTCATATATTGTATCCAAGTGTGCAGCCGTCCCCTACACAACTGGCAATTGCCTAGACATGCCTTCCTCATTGTCACCAATCCTATGGCTTCCCTAGTCTTGTAGTTAGGTACATTTCCACCAGCTCAACCAGTACAGCATTTCAGATATCTGCCACCACCTTCATAAAGCAAAAATACTTCCCAATGCCTGACCTCATTCAAAATACTTACATCTGCTACCCATGATTTCACAAATACCTCCATTTTTTTTTCTTCTACAGTTCCTACCCCACCTGATCTTTGCAATTAATGTTTTGGCCATCCAATTCATATCCAACTTTCAATTTTTTTCTTTTTGGGAGTTTTATCCCTTTAACTTTTCATAGGTGAAGCCCTTTATTATCTTGGTATGCTCTCTCTCGCTACACTTTCCACTAATTCTAGCATCTCTCTCTCTCTGTCTCTCATCCTCTCTTTATCTTTTCATTCACAGTCAAGAGAGTAACAAGGAAAAATATGGCTGGCTTAATCAGTGACTGATATCCCGAACCCTATCTAATTTGCACTGACTGACGAAAAGAAACTGCTATTTGACCGTCTAAGGAAGAGAAATGTCCAACATATCCTAAGTTCATCTGAAGGAAGCTCCTTGCTCTCTCCTTGCAGAGTACATTCCTGAAGCAAAAAGGGTCCTGTCAGTCAGGCAGAGTCAACAATGTCTGATACAGATGTTGCTAATACAGTAATACGATTGCCATCAAGAACTGTAGACAGTACTCTAAATGTTGCCTCATTAGATTCCCATACAAGGTTAGAATGATGCAAGATCATTGGACTCCACCTATTCTATCACTGTTGCAATGCATTCCAGCATAATTTTCATCATTGCAACCTACCCTCTCTATTGTGAGTGTGATTAAGTATTGATACAATTAAATTACCAGATTCTTTACTGCTTTGTTTGCAGTGAGATATATAGTGGTTAAGAAGCTAGAGATGTATTCCTAAACTTAGAGAAGGCAAATGACATGGTCTTGCCAATACAGGCTCTGACATCAAAGTCCTAGAAACATTGGTAGAAAAAGTGAAGGCTATGTACACATTCCCAATGACACATATATGGACATTGTTAAGACTCAGAGAGGGGTTTCCTGTGGGAGTGGGTGTACATCAGGGCTCAAATCTGTGGCCATTACAGTTCATACCTTTAAGGGACTACACTGGCAAATAGAAGGAGACAGATCAGCACATTTTTTTTTTGCATTCTGATAATGCATCACTACAAGCAGACTCTGAAAAAGAGCTTCAACAAATGATAGATGGCTGGAATGCAAAACTGAAGGCACATGGGATGAAACAGTAAAGACAAGACAATAATCATACCAGCAAATGAAATAACTCAAAAGAAATTAAAAACGAAGATGTAAGAAGAATCACAGAATAAATTTGATAACTTCTAGCATCTAGATGTTGTTGAGGAGAAGGGAAATCTAAATGGGGAGGTCAAAGTTAGAATCAGAGGTGCTGTTGCTGACTGGCTCAAAGTGTCAGGGGTAGTCGGTAACAGTAGAATGCCAAAGAAGCTGAAAAGTAAGGTGTGCAAAATAGTGGCGTGATCAGTACATCTTAATGGGACAGAATCCTGGACAGCTAAGAAAGCATCAGATGATGGAGATAACATGCCTGACATGACCAGCTAAGATGCCCAATATAAGACAGATAAAAAATGATGACATCAATACAGACTCCAAAGTAGCCTAATTCAAGAGAAGGTCAAGGAGCACAGATTACGGTACATCAGAACATATGCAGGAAAGCATCAGACGAGTTGGTAAAGAAGCTTTGGGAGAGATAATCAGACAAAAGAGATGTGGACATAGAACCAAAAGATGAACAGAGGCCATGAAAGACCTGCATGAAATGAGCATGACTGTCAGAAAAGGTAGGAGAGTGGTTCTGAATCAAAAAAAGGTGGTGACAGTTGATGGAACACTCTGAGCATCTATAAAATTCGAAAAACAAACAAGACTGATGATGATGTTAATGCTGGTGATCCCTTGCTTTACTTATTGCCTTTCTCTATTAGTGGTGAGCTGCCTCCAGGTTATGACACCAAAGTGCTAACCCTTGTATTACTCTGTATTGAAGCTCAAATGCTTCTTCTCAATCATCTCTGCCTGTTTCTTCAGATGATGTCTTCCTTACAGCAAGCCAACTGTTTCTGCACTCACTGTCTTAGCCTCTGTCGAAAACTGCTCAGCTTCCCTCTTGTTCTGTGGTCCCATTTTGTCCAAGTGCACAATAAATTTGTAGTCAATATCTTTGCCACACAGCTCCAGGGTAAACCTCTCCAGCTGTAAAACTGAAGCAAGCTGCTAAGTAGCTTACCATAGTACTGCATCCACCCTACCCCATTTGCACCTCCCAATCGTGCTTTCTGATGGCTTGCACTTGGGCAGGCTCCTTTTTGCTCTACCTTTTAAGGCTTATTGGAGTGGCTTTGTACAGCATCACTATATGGGTTTCAGTCAGTACATCAAACAGCCACAACATCGAAATCCACTGCATCGACACCTCAGAACAACACCCGGAGAGCCGAAGATCACCACACGGTAAAGAACCATTTGGCCATCAGTACCTTCAAAACTACCAATGAAACAAACACACAGATGTGGGAGGCTTTGCCCCCCACAACCCCCTTACTTAATATTCCAACTCAGAGAATGCACTACCGCTGGGGTACGAGGCAAAGTTCACAGGATGTCCAAATGGTTCCTTATCGTGTGGTGATCATCAGCTCTCTGGGTGTCGATGTTCTATGGTGTCAATGCAGTGGATTTCGATGTTG
This sequence comes from Protopterus annectens, assembly GCF_019279795.1. Taxonomy (NCBI): domain Eukaryota; kingdom Metazoa; phylum Chordata; order Ceratodontiformes; family Protopteridae; genus Protopterus; species Protopterus annectens. Next base: position 207,205,751 of record NC_056734.1, read on the forward strand.
TGGCCATTCGATGTACTGACGGTAACCCCACTATATACATGCAATGTACTCTACAGCGTAAATTATCTCTACACAAAACAGCCACAGCTGAAATGTTTAAAAATATTTAATAATAAATAATAAAAACACAAGACAAATCTCCCGTCAATACAGTGCTAGTCAAGAGTTCAGACAGAGAAAAATGCTTAAAATAATACTGTAGAATAGTCTGACATAAATATAGAAAACAGCTAGATTAAACTAACTATTTACTATCTATTTCTAAGAGAGACACTAAAGTCTAAGATCCTACTTACATACAGAGCAAATGCAGAGTACTGGTGAGTGGATGTTCTTCAGACAAAATCCAAAATACTCTCTCTTTCTCTCTGATATCTCTTAAATTGGGTAAAACATCACTGCTAACACATTTTAGATTACACCATTCTTCTCTGGTTCCTAGACTAACAGAAACTCAGAGTTTAACATATCTTTGATCTTGCAGCTGCCAGGAACCCACACTCATAAAAGACATTATACATGTAAAATCTAGCAATTAACTCTGGTCTCAAAAAATAGAAGGAATTCCTTAGTCCAGACATTCTGTAGCCGTGCTTTGAAATCAGTCATAGAATGTTTTACTTTATCAGCTTTCTTCCAGCAGAGTGCACTGTGGTTACATTTTTGAAGATCAACATTTAACACAGTTTTCTTACATTTTAGAGAAGACATACAATTATCTACAAAACAGTATCTAGCTAGGCTGGCAGCCTTTCAGTATTTCATATCCCCACCCCAGCTGAGAATTCAAGCTAGTTTTTCAAGAGTCCATTGAGAAACGTTGCTTGAGAGGGTTAGGTCTATCTGAGTATACCTTACCCCATTCCCTGTCTTGAGAGCTCATCTGCATTGGCATTGCTAATCCCACTGCAGTGCTGCACAGACATATCATATGCTTGCAACCCTAGGCTTCATCTTAGCAACTTGGCATTTTTCTGGCTGGCTCAGTGTAACCATGTTAGGAGATTGTAATATGTAACTACAGTGAATTTCCTTCCACACCGATAAGGCTGAAGTTTCTGCAGTACCTACACTATGGCTAGACATTCCTTTTCTACAGCTGCATAGCATTCCTTCCTGGGTTGGACCCTAAAACTGAGATAAACCACTGGGTGCTCTTCTCCCTCTGAAGAAATGTGGCTAAGTGCAGCCCTTACAGTATGGTTTGAAGCATACACCTACACAACAAAGTCTTTTCTGTAATCTGGACTGGCTATCCCAGGTGGTCCTCCCAAAGCTTCTTTAAGGTTCTGGAATGACTGCTGACATGCTGCGATCCACACTACCTTATCTGGCCTGTTTTTCCTTGTCAGGTCTGTGAGGGGAGAAGCTATAGACCTATAACTGGGGACAAACTTTCTGTAGAACTCTGCTGTCCTTAAGAATGCCCTCACCTGTTTTTTGTGACAGGTGCAGGCTATGCCTGAATGGCTTCCACTTTGGCAGGTTCTGGCCAGATCTTACCCCTCCCCACTCTATGTCCCAGGTAGGAGACCTCTGCCATACCTACCTGACATTTGCATGGCTTAATAGTCAACTCTGCTCTCTGTACTCTGCCCAGCACCTTCCTGACATGTTGAAGGTGCTCTTGCCAGGAATGGCTGTAGATGGCAATATCATCTAGGTAAGCAAGGGCAAACCCTCCTGCTAGGATATGATCTACCAGCCCCTGGAAAGTCGCTGGCACATTTTTCATTCCAACGGGCGTTTTTGTGAACTCATACAACCCAAAAGGAGTCACAAAGGCTGACCTCTCTCTAGCACTGGGAGTCAAGGGCACCTGCCAGTAACCCTTGGTAAGATCAATGTTGGTAAGATACTTAGCCCCATCCAGCTGTTCTAGGATTTCATCTGTCCTAGGCATGGGGTAAGCATCTGACTCTGTGTGACTATTTAATTTCCTGTAATCGACACAGAACCTGGTGCTGCCATCCTTCTTTGTCACCAGCACCACTGGGGAGACCCAGGGACTGTTGAACTCTTGAATTACCCCTAGTTCCAACATCTCCTGTATCTCCTCCCTCAGAGTCTGTTTGCCTCTCTTAGGCATCCTATAAGGGGCCTGCCTAATAGGCCTTTGGGGTACTGTATCCACCTGGTTCTGCACAAGGTGGGTGCACCCTGGTTTCCGGGTGAATATGTCCCCAAACTCCTGTAACACTGCTTGGATTTCTCAAACCTGGGTAGGAGATTGGTGCTGGAATATTGCTATCCCTTCCACCAAGGTGTCAGTCCGAGCCTCACTGAGGAGATCAGTCACCAGATCTCCCTCAGACTCCTGCTGCAATCCACTGCAAATACTCAGCACAAGGGCCTCCCTATCATGATAAGGTTTCATCATGTTAACATGGTACAATATGTGCTCCTGCCACCTGCCTAGCAGTTCTACCATGTAGTTAACATCACTTACCTTTCGTACCACCTTATAGGTCCCTCCTAAGCTGCTTGCAGCTTATTGTGTCTGACAGGAGTGAGAACCATTACCTGCTGCCCTACAGCATACTCTCTAGCTTGAGCATTCCTATCATACCAGATGTTTTTCTGCTGTTAGGCTTCTGCCAGGTTTTCCTGGGTCAAGCTCATGAGTTTCCCGAGCCTTCTCCTGAGGTTTAGGACATATGCCACAACAGACTCCTTGTGAGACTCACACTCACCTTCCCACTCATCTCGAATTAAATCTAGAGGTCCCCTCACCCTATGCCCATACAGCAACTCAAATGGTGAAAACCTGTGGATTCCTGGGGAACCTCTCTGTAAGCAAACAACAGATGGGGCAAATATTTGTCCCACTCCCTCTTAAACTGGTCTGCAAATGCCCATAGCATGGACTTGAGTGTAGAGTTTAACCTCTCAACAATACCATTAGTCTGGGGATGGTAGGGGGTGGTCTTCAGGTGCTTCACCCACAGTACTTCTACAGACAAGCCAGCAGGTCTGACATGAAATTGGCACCTCTGTCAGTCAGTAATTCTTCTGGGAAATCTACCCTGCTGATAATCTCTAACAAAGCATTTGCCAACTTTTCTGCTTCAATGGAGGACAAAGCCACTGCATTAGGGTATCTTGTAGCATAATCTGCTACAGCTAGCATATAATTTTTCCCTGTGGAACTTGGGGTACTCAGAGGCCCCAAAATATCCATACCTACTCTCTGAAATAGCTCCTCAATCACAGACAAAGGCATCAAAGGAGCTCTCCCCTTGTCTCCTGCCTTGCCTACCTTTTGGCACTGCTCACAGGTTCTGCAGTACCCTGTTACATCTCTGGAAATTCCAGGCCAATAGACGTTCTGCATAATAAGTCTCTTTGGATGTTTTATGCACATATGACCTGCAAAAGGAATATCATGGGCTTTGGCTAGAAGAACCAGAAGGTAGGCTCTAGACACTACCAACTGTTGTATCCTCTCACCTTCTAGCCCTCCCTCAGGGGTTCACTCTCTACACAGTAACCCTTTGTCCTAGTATACAGATTTCCCTCTTCCTTTGAGAATCAGGTGCCTCACTAGCTACCTGCCTCAGGCCTTGTAATGTAGGGTCTGAAAGCTGAGCCTATCTCAACTCTCTCTTTGTAACTCTTCCCAGCTTCCCTTCCACAGGAAGCCTGGCATCCTCTGACAATGATGCCTCACTCTCAGCTTGGGTACTACTACTCACCTCTACCTTTGCAGTCACTCTGTCCAAGGGAACATCAGTACCCACAAGCAGCTGTGGCACATCTTTCGGTCTCACTGCTACAGAGTAGCTCCCTCCCTGAAGTAACCACCTCACCAGTTCTGGCTGCAAGTATGTGGACTGTTGGGGTCTCCTTCAGGCTGCCAGACCCACATGCTTGTCTCCAAGCCTGACTGCATGTAACTGCACAAACACATGGTACTGCCTTATTAAAATCATTCCCTATCAGGACATCTGCATGGATATCCTCAAACATACCTACTTGCTGGCTTCCTTTCCCACCCTCCCAGTCAAGGTGAACCCTAGCCAAAGGTATTTGGAATGGGGTCCTTCCTAAAGCTCTGACTGGCGTAGACTACCTAGGCAAGTACTGCTCCTATGTAATCATTGCAGGCTTCACAATAGTTATGTCAAATGCTGTGTTTTCTTAGCAATTGTCTCTTTGCCATTCACTATGACAGGATATAACCTCTTGTGGTAGTTTGGTACCCTTGTTGTCTCAAGACAACCTACTGTTGGCATTTTGTCTTTCCCACTTATTGGCTCTCTCACCTTTTGTTCCCCACCTTGCCTCTGTGGACATCTGTAAGCCACATGGCTCCACTGGTTGCACTGAAAAATTTAACCCTAGGTGCTGGATATATACCTGGACTAGTGGCTTCTCCTGCTACTGGCAGATTTTGTTGGGGCAGTCTAGACTGCCCACCCTGGGTTCCTTTAGACCCATGAGCAGTATTGTAGGTCCCTTTCCTGTGCAGGGATGCCTTGCTTGGTAGGTATAGGTCTCCCTTCTTCCCTAGCTCATCTGAAGTAGCACATTGTCTATCAGCTAACCAGATTCTCATGTCCTCAGGCAAAGTGCTATGGGCTTGTTCCCTCAACAAAAGGTCTGCCAGCCCTTCAAAAGTGGTTATCTGATATCCACTCACCCACCTATGAAAATAAGTGCTCAGTTGAGCAACATATTCACACACATTTTTATCTGCCATGTGCCTATGCTCACAAAACTTTTTCCTACAAGTTTCAGGTGTTAGCTTAAAAAATTCTAACATGCAATTCTTAACATCAGTATAATCAAAAAATTCACGATCAGAAAGTTTAGACAACACAGTTACAGCTTTACCGTGGAGTAAGGGGGACAGGAACCGTACCCAGAGCCTTTTGTCAACATCATACTGTTTACATATCCTCTCCAACATATGAATGAAACTATCAAAATTATCCCTCTCTGTAAACTGCGAAAGAAATTTACTAACCTTTTGGGCTTCAGGGGTCCGGTTACTCCCTTCCCCATTACCTCCATGACCCTGGCATCTCCTTTTCATGCTGCCTCTGCCTGTCCTTCTCCTCAGCTTCCAGGCGTAGCAGTTTCTCATTCTCCTCAGCCTGTAGATGTCTCAGTCTCTCTGCTCCTTCTGTTTCCAAATGCCTGGATTCCAACTCAAGTCTCTTTAGCTGCAGATGGATTTTTAAGTGCTCTGTAGAAAGGTTGACCTGTCCATTATTTGAGTTTTGCACCTCTCCACAGCCACTCTGATCGTCCTCCTGACTGCTGTTTTCTGATGCAGCTGTGACCAAAGCTGCAATCATGTCTGCCTTAATCAGGTTCCCATGCACCAGTCCCTTAGCCTGGCACATCTCAGCCAAATGGCTCCTTGTCAGCTTGCCATAGTCCTCTGCTGACATGCTTGCCTGCTCTCCCTGACTAACCAAAGAAATAAAACAATTGTGATCTGAACTCTGAATATTCATTGTGTGGCTGATTTACAGTACATAAACACCTACAGTGATCACTGTACATAAGCTACAGGAATTCACTATCCACACCACTACAAGCCAATTGCCAACAAATTAATATGTGGTGTGGATATCCCACCACTGCCGACCAATTAATATGTGACACCCGCACTGGCCCAGTAATCAATCTCAATCCTCGCCACTAACACCAGTGAGGGAAGCCCACATTGGGATCTCTAAGAGTGAAAGTTCAGCTTTGACACAACCCTGAGTCCTCTTTCAGTCATAGTTCTCAGTTCCTCTTTACATGCACATGTACCTTTCTCCATCATTTATCTTTTTTCTTCTACACAGTCTCATCCTGGGATTATTATGCCTAACTTCTTATATACTTTGTCATGTCAAGCATGCCAGCCAAATCCATTTTTCTTTAGCAGATGACTCACTACATTCCCCGCACTTCCTGTAATTCAATGAAACAGCCTCCAGCTTCCCTTACCACACCACCACTGTAGTCCTTCTTCTGCACAACTGGATTTTTAATGCCCCCCCCCCCGACGTCTTTCAATACATATTGCAGTTGAAGATTAATTAAAGCTGCCAAAATGTATATTAATATAAAAGCAATGCTCTTTCAATGCAGATGTATGCCATTGTCCTTTTAAAGGTAAGTCTGTACCATAATGCACTTCAAGTATTAGGTGTAAGATGTTGAAGAAGTGCTGAAGTAACATTGTCTAAGCTGTACAGCCATATTGTTTGCATAATATTACCCTGGTGCACACTGAAACTTACTTTAAATCCTGACTTTTCTGAAAAGATCCTCAGTAGAAACAGGAGAAACAGATAATATAATTCATAGCATCATGCCACATGGTGATAAGACTCGGATTTCCTGAGAATGAAAACTGAAAAAAGTTTCCACAAGTTACAGAATCAAACTATGCTATATCACTCCACGTGATCTATACAGACTCTAAACCACCATTAGCAAAAATGAATTATAATATCTTATTAAATCTTTATTATACTGCATGTGAACTCTTTAATAAAACACCAACTTTCTGTTAACATGATGAAGGTTAAACTGCCAGCATGCTTAACTTTTTAAATTGATTTTGTTGGCCTGCCTGGATTTTCATGTTTTGATTCAGCAATGGAATCAGATAATGGGTCAGAAAAACTTCAGATTGTGTATGCTGCAGGCCAAGAGGTTAAAGCTGTATGCAGTTTCTTTGCATTTGCAGAAGGTCATGGTATTACACATGCGTCAGTAATAAACTAATAAAGTAATTACTTTGTGTGAAAAACATGAAAGCAAAGGGTGAGTGAAAACATTTGTATGATGATTTAATGAACTCGTAAAAAAATTGTTGCTTTAATTTCACTAAAGATGAAAAGATTCATAGGTACATAGGTAGGTACTAGGCTATTAGCCCTAGGGCATAATTAAGCCTAGTCATAATGTTTCAGCTTGTGCCTCCCATGTGGTTTAGTTACCTGCACCTTTGTCGAGCAGGGCTACAGAAGTGATTCCCGAGGTGAATTTCCTGTTCCCCATCCACTCATCAAGATTCTTCTTGAAGAGCGCTAATGAGGAGCTCTGCCTCACATATATGGGGACCTTATTGCAGAGCAAGAGGAGTCTCTCAGACACAAATCTGTCCCTCCAACAAGTCCTGTTTACTGTTGAGGTCAGGTTAAGGTCCCTAAAGTGTGTAGCTCGGGTAGATTGGGTTTTCCTTAGGTGGAGCATTTCCAGCATTTCTGGGTTTGACATAGCCTTGTATGTCAGGCAGAGATCACATCTGACTAGCCGCTATGCAACCAAGTACAGTTGAAGTTTTTTTAGCCTGGTGGCATAGGGCATCTGTTTTAGGCCCGTTATCCTCTTGGTGAGGTATTTTTGAGGCCTCTTCAGTTGTTGCAGGTGTCTAGTAAGGTACATCCCGAATGGAGCATTGTACTCAATAATGGGTCTAATGAGTGATGAGTAGAGGGGGGACAATAACTTCCTTTTTTCTAGATGCAAACCTCTTCATGATAAGGTGGGCCATGTAGAAGGATTTTCTAACCACTCTAGCAATGTGGTTATCGAAGGAGAGGTTACTATCCACCTGGGTCCTTAGATCCCTTATCACACTCTCTGTGTTAAGTGAGCTGCCACCTATGTGGTAATTCATAGGTACTTGTTTTTTTCTGGAAGGGGATGATAATGCACTTTTTGGCATTTAGCTTGAGGCCATGATTTTGGCACCATGTATCTTTTTCAGTGAGACTCTTTTGAAGGATGTCTATGTCAGTAGGAGTCTCAATTATGGCACCCAGTTTGCAGTCGTCTGCGAAATTTGTTAGTCATAGTCACTCTGTGTTTGCTTGTACCTCAGAGAAGTAAATACTGAACAGGGGAGGTCCCAAGACTGAGCCCTGGGGTACTCCACTTGTCACAGGTTTGCAGTCGGACCTAGCGTTTCCTATTTTCACTGTATGGGTTCTGGCCGTGAGCCAGTTAGCAGCCCATCTTGTAATGTAGGGGTTTATATTTAGGTTAGTGAGTTTGTCTATAATTCCCAAGTGGGGAATGGTATCAAAGACTTTTGCAAGGTCAAGGTATGTCATGTGGACCACCTTTCCCTCATCAATTGCTTTGGTGACCATCTCGAAAAAGTCAACCAGGTTTAGGAGACATGACCTACCCTTTACGAAACCAAACTGGGTAGGGTCTAGGGTTTGTAGGTTCCCAATGTTGTTGTTTATGAGTTTCATGATGATGTGCTTCATGGCTTTGCAGACGAGGCTCGTCAGGCTGATGGGGCAATAGTTCCCAGGATCGGTGGTGGCTCCTCCCTTGTGAAGCAGGACAACCGTTGCTGTGTGCCACTCACTGGGCACATAGCCTGAGGTGAGGCTGTGGTTGAACATGGTATTTAGGTGAGGGATTAGTTTGTTTTGGAGTTCATGTAACATGCAGCTTGGGATGCTGTATGGTCCCATGGATGCTATGTTTTTTGCTTTAGAAAGTGCCGTTTTCACCTGGGTGTCTGTGATTACGGGGGCAGCGCAATCTTCTAGTATAGATATGAGCCCTTTAAGGGGTGAGGGTGGGTTAAAGTTTGCACTGAACCTATCTGCCAGAATATTGATGATATCAGTTGGTTCTGTGAATTTTGAACCATTATGCTGTAGCTCAGAGCAGATCTGAGATTTGTCATTTAGGTTTTTGACATAGCTAAGAAATGCTTTGTGGTTGTCTTTGGTGTCAGTTGCGATTTTTCTTTCAAAACTCGCCTTTGAGGATTTTATAAGGGATCTTAGCTTTTTGCTAAGGTTGGTCAGGGAGCTCCTCCATTCCTGGGTTTTCATCTTTTTTTTTTAATAATTTCTTCCTTCTATTACAGAGCTTGTTTATGGCCGGGGTCCACCAGACTGGTTTCCTTTTTTTGGAGGAATGGGTCTTAGTTTTGTTCAGGATAGCACAGTCCATGCACTCATGTAAGAGCTTGTAGAGTGCTTTTGTGTAGGCTACAGCAGATTCAACCAAACTGTCATTCTGCATGGGAGTAACGATGCCACCTCCATCTTAAGTAGCATAAAGTTTGCTTTGGAGAAGTTTTTCACTGTGGTTTCCTGGTGGGGGGGTGGTATGTGGATATCGAGGGTGATGAGTTTATGGTCTGATCTAACCAACGGGGAATTTACCTCTGGTATGGAGCACTTGTCCCACATGTTGGTAATGACCAGATCCAGTATATTGTTGCTCCTTGTGGGGGTGTTGTTAAGCTGGTCCAGGGCATTTGAGTTAATATATTCCAGAAGCATTGAGCAAAGGTATTAGTACTTAAGTAGTTTTCCCAGTTGATGTTTGGGTAACTGAAATAACCCAGTATTAGGGTGTTTGGTTGGACCCTTATGTTTTCCAGTACCTCGAGGAATGAGGAGTGGGGGTGTTGGGGCAGGGATGGTGACCTGTAGCAAGCTGCAATCTGGATTGCAGTTTTGCCCATTGTAGGTTGCACTTGGATGATTTCTGAGACATCGCACTTTGCAACTAGTCCGGAGGTGTTGTTATCCTTGATGAATATGGATACACCTCCTCCCTTGGTGTTTCGGTCCAGGTTTTGTGGCCGAAATGTGTGGTATGAGTTGTAGCCTGGAATTGCTGGGGTGCTTTCTTAAGCCTTGAACCAGGTCTCAGTTACTGCACAAATATCAATGTTCTCCATTTTGAGAAGAGCCTCGAGTGAGTGCATTTTGAGGTTTAAACTCCTGGCGTTGAGCAGCATTACCCTCAGTTTTTTGTCACTGGTACTTATTATGATGGTGGGTTTGCATTTGAGCCTTGCCTAAAAAAGGCACTATGGGGGTGGCAAGAGCCTTGACCAGTATCCTGAATCCCAGGGGTGATAGGTGCAAGCCATCTCTGGTGAAGCATTGTGGCTTGTCGAGCATGTCATCCCAGGCAGACAGACACTGGATCCCCTTTGAATAACACCAGAAAGTTATCCAATTGTTGAAATTTATCATTTTTTTCCTTGTACTGAGGTATCATTCTTGGGGAAGGGAAGATGCTACCCAGGGCTAGGGTCATACCTGCCTTGGTTACATGATCAGAGAGCACTTCTATGACTCTTTTCATGTAGTCCAGGGAGGTATGTCTCAGGTCATTCACACCAACATGGACAATGACAGAGTCATATTTGTACTGGTTGTGGAGTGACCTGAGTGCCTGCATGATGTGGCCGATTCTGGCGCCCGACAAGCAGCTGCCAGTAACCTTCTCTTTCTCCAATCTGGTGAGTGGAACATCAGTGTGCCTGACTATGGAGTCTCCTATTACAAGTGTGTTAGGTATGATGTTATGCCTTATGGGCTGTGGTTGTGTGGCAAAGTGATTTTGGAGGTTATGAGTTGGTTGCAGTGTGTTTGTGGGTGGAGGTTGTTTGCGTGTCTGCTTTGGAGGTCTCTGTTGTTTCCGAAGATTTTTATTTAGAGCCTCCAAGTATGTCTTTGTGTATCTATGTGTGGGATTTGCAGTTGCAGGTGTGGTGGGTCTATGTGTAGTAAGTGGGGTGTTGCAGGTTGTTACCTTCTCCTCTTGACTGTCTATTCCAGTCATGGCTAAAGAGAGCTTTGCCTCAAGTTTGGTTGTGTAAATGCATCTCTTGCACATTTTGGTGACATGTGGTAGGAGGAGAGGATTGTCTGTGTAGGGTCTATATTATATCCTCGAATGCTTAAAAAAGTGAACACTGATTGATCGAACTTATTTTTGCAGAACTGCAAAATATCGAAGCAGCAGAAACTCAAATTTTTTCCTAGGGAAAGAATTTGGTTGTCTGTTTCTGTTGCTTTGGTTTTTTCAGCATTATGGTGGAAAGTTACCGGTCGGATTTAGGTAAGTGTGCGATTGTGTGGATGTGAGTGTTAGGGTAATTTAGGTGAGTTAGGGTTAGGGCTCGGGTTAGGTGTGTGTGCGATTGAGTGGACATGAGGGTTAGGGCAGATTTAAGTGAGTTAGGGTTAGGGAGCGGGTGAGGTGAGTGTGCGATAGTGACGGACCTTAGGGTTAGGGTTTAGGTTAAGGTAAGTGGGTAGTTAGTGGTGTGTGCATAGTTTAGTGTAGGGTTAGGTATCAGATTTTAGGTGTATGTGTGTGGATTTCTGTTTGTTTGGTGTGCTTGTGTTGTGTGTATGTGTTTTGGATCAGCGATTTTTTTCCCTGGGAAAAAAATGCTGATCTGACAGTTCAAGATTGTAAGCTTTCGCTTAAGTTAGGTCGATCAATCAGTGTTCGCTTTTTTAAGCATTTGATGATATAATATAGACCCTCTGTGTACATGAGGCAGTTGTGACATTGACTCAGGATGTCCAGATTCATCAGGTGAACAGGAGAATACACTGGGAACTGGTCTTTGGACATGCCTGAATGGGATGAGGAACTTGTTCTTGTTAAGCTGGTGGGGGAGTGTAATTTGACTGTTCCCTACAAACAAATGTTGAAGATCGAGTACTATAGTTGATTAGTGCTTTTGTCACTTTTTAGAGCAAGTGCTAGTCCAAAAGCGCTGATTTGAGTGCTAAAAACTGGAAGAACTGGCTAGTACTAAGGGAAAAACTGAAGAGCAGACTCTGTGGAGCTGGGGATAGTTTAACCCTACCTAACTGCCACTGCCCTATGCATAAAACTGTGCAAATGCAGTTTTTATATGAGAAAGATGAAAGAGATAGAAATTAGCCCAAAATGGCCAATAAAACTACAATTTCTGGGCTGAAACCACTCCTCCAAGGACAGGTAGGCTGTTCAAAGCTCCCCACTCTCACTGGTGAACAGAGTAACTTCTTTCTATCCAAGTAAGGTATGGGCAACAGAGAAGCTTAAACACAGTCCAGGTATCAGCAAATATCTGAAAACCAGACTTTTCTAGCTTAAAAAGGCAGGAAATAGGTTCATAGGTTCATAGGTTCATAATAGGCTATCTGCCCTGGGGCAATTATAAGCCTAGCCCGATTCTGTATGGCTTACACCACCCCTTGATTTGAGTATACTGTGCCCTTTTTAAGGTTTAGTTTACTGTGCCTCTGTCTAATAGTGACACAGGAGTAATCCCTGGGACAAACCTACGATCCCCCATCCACCTATTGAGATTCTTCTTGAAGAGATTCAGTGAGGTGCTCTGCCTCACATGAACTGGAATTCTATTCCAGAGCGAAGGGAGCCTCTGGGTTATGAACCTGTCCCTCCAGCAAGTTCTATTTATTTCTGTGCTGAAGTTCAAGTCCCTCGAGCATGTGGCTCTAAGAGATTTAGATTTACTGAGGTGGAGCATGTCCATTAATTCTGGATTTGACATAGCTTTGTATGTCAGGCATAGATCGCCTCGAAGGAGGCGGTATGCAACTGAGTAGAGCTGGAGTTTTTTTAACCGAGCAACATATGGCATCTGTTTCAGACCCTTGATCCTCTTGGTGAGATACTTTTGGGGTCTTTCTAATTGCTGCAGGTGTCGGGTAAGGTACATCCCAAAAGGGGCATTGTATTCTATGATGGGCCTGATGAGGGATGAATAAAGGGGCACGATTACCTCTCTTGATCTAGATGTGAAACCCTTCGTGATGAGGTGGGCTATGTAGAAGGTCTTTCTAACCACTTTGGCAATGTGGTTTCAAAGGAGAGATTGCTATCAACTTGGGTCCCCAGGTCCCTAATAACTTTCTCTGTACTTAATGGGTTTCCACCTATGTGGTAATTTGTGGGCACATTGTTTTTGCCAAAGGGTATGACTATACATTTTTTGGCATTTAGCTTTAAACCATGGCGCTGGCACCAGTTATCTGTCTCTGTGAGACCTTTTTGAAGGATGTCTGTGTCAGCTGGAGAGTTGATTATGGCGCCCAGTTTGCAGTCGTCTGCGAACTTGGTGAGCCATAGTCCTCCCATGTTTGCCTGTACCTCGGAAAAGTATATACCGAACAAGAGTGGTCCCAGGACAGAACCCTGTGGGATGCCACTTGTGAATGGTTTCAAGTCTGACATGGCTCCAGCAACTCTCACTCTGTGGGTTCTGTCTTTGAGCCAGTTTGCGACCCATCTTGTGACATAGGGGTTTATATTTAAGCTGGATAGCTTATCTATGATGCCCGAGTGGGGTATTGTGTCAAATGCCTTTACAAGGTCCAGATAGGCTGTGTGGACTGCCTTCCCTTCATCTATGGCTTTGGTGACTGTTTCGAAGAAGTCAACCAGGTTCAAAAGGCAGGATCTGCCCTTGACAAAGCCGAACTGGGTAGGATCTAGTGTCTGTACGTCCCCAATGTCTTTGTTTATGAGCTCCATGATGATCCTCTCCATAGCCTTGCAGACTATGCTAGTCAGGCTTATGGGGCGATAGTTTCCAGGGTCCGTAGAGGCTCCACCTTTGTGGAGTGGGACCACTGTTGCTGTATGCCATTCTGTGGGCACATATCCTGTAGTGAGGCTGAGATTGTATAGCTGTTTTATTTGAGGGATTAGTTCCTCTTGGAGTTCATGTAGGACGCAACCTGGGACGCCATCTGGTCCCATGGAAGCAGTGTTTTTTGCTTTGGAGAGGGCAGCCTTCACCTGAGCATCTAAGATGTTTGGGAGGCAGCCCTCTGCTGGGATAGATACTTGCTCTTTTGGGGGGGAGGGGGTGGAGAAGTTTGCACTGAACCTGTCTGCCAGGATATTGGCGACATCTGTGGGTTCAGTGTATTTTTTGTCATTTAGAATAAACTCAGAACAAGTCTGGGAGTTGCATCCCAGGTTTCTAACATAACTGAAAAAAGCCTTATGATTGTCTTTGGTGTCCTGTGCAATTTTTCTCTCGAAGCTGGCCTTGTAGGATTTTATGAGGGATCGTAATTTTTTGCTAGTACTGATCAGAGATGCCTTCCCTATTAGGGATTTTGCTCTATCATGTAGTAGCTTCCTCCTTCTGTTGTACAGTTTATTTATGGCAGGGGTCCACCAGACTGGACGCCTGCCTTTGGATGATTGGGTCTTGGTTTTGTTTGGGATAGCATGATCCATGCATTCCTGGAGATGTCCGTAGAATGCGTTTATATAGGATTCTGCAGTTTGGGCCATAGTTTCCACTGGCCCTGGGGCCTTGAAGGATTCCACTTCGGTTTTGAGAAGTGAGAAGTTCGCTTTTGAGAAGTTTTTCATTGTGGTTTTCTGGGCTGGGGGTGGGGCCGGGATGTGGACATCCAGTGAAATTAATTTATGGTCTGATCTTACCAATGAGGAATATACTTCTGGTGTGGAGCATAGAGTCCCCATGTTGGTAATGATCAGGTCTAGTATGTTGTCCCCTCTTGTGGGAGTGGTGACTAGTTGTTCCATAGCATTTCAGTTTATAATTTCCAGGAACCTTTGGGCTAAGGTGCTGGGGCTTGAGTAGTGCTCCCAGGAAGATTTCTCCTAGGAAGATTTTTTTTTGTTTTTTTTGTTTTTTTTTTCAAAATTAAAACAGATACAGCAGAAAAAACACGTTTAAAGTACAGAAACTGCTGTTGCACTTGAGTGTGAAGCTAATAACAGTTAAATAATGCAATTTAAGACAAAAACAACTTTTTTAAAGTGCAGGCAGTAAATAAGTACAAATGCAGTTAAAAATGGGCTTTATGAGTATCAGTAAATGCCAGAAGCCAAACGTTTAAGCGAAATTAACAATAAACAGCAAGAAAAAGCAAACAAATGGTACTTAAACTCTTCAAAGTCTCTCTGTTTTCTCTCTGGTGCTGTAGGACTCTGCAGGACACCTGGACAGGATCTTGCTGAGCTGATACAAGTGCATAAAATTGCACAAATGTGTTTTTTATATCATGAAAGATGAAAGAGATAGAAATTAGCCTAAAATGGCCAATAAAACTACAATTTCTGGGCTGAAACCACTCCTCCAAGGACAGGTAGGCTGTTTCAAGCTCCCCATTTTCACTGGTGAACAGAGTAACTTCCTTCTATCCAAGTAAGGTATGGGCAACACAGAAGCCTAAACACAGTCCAGGTATCAGCAAATATCTGAAAGCTGGACTTTTCTAGCTTAGAAAAGTGGGAAATAGGAAGATACAATATAAGATTTGTTTTGACAGATATCGAAGCTGACAGAGAGGTAAAAATTCAGATTACAGAGCAGATGTGAGCTTTAAAAAGATATACATGGGCTGATGTTACTGTGATGTCACGTACTATATACAGAAGTTCCTTGAAGCATATGCAGTTGCCTGTGGCAGAGACTGAAATTTTACAACCCTGCAGACAAGGTAAACTGCATTGGTAAATTCTTTACAATCTAAAAAAAATAAATAAATCCACCAAGGTTTGCTATAAACGGGACACAATTCCTGAATTTAGCATTAAAAACCTTTTAATCTTCACTTTCATCTTACAAAAAGACTTCTCCAGAACAATTATATTAAAATACATATAATCCTTTTAAACCTTAGACAAATTATTTCATTTTTGAAAAAGAGGTCAAACTGATTACAGCTTTGTTCTTAGAAACAGGGTATAAGAAAGAACTATTGTTAAAAGCAGAAGAAGAAATTCGACCAAGAAGGTTTAATCTGTTTTAGTGAGGAGGTTACAAACTTTAATAGAGTCCAATAATCTATCAATGGACTATAGTTTGACATGTTGTTTAGATATGACTATTTATAGTTTCAATATTTCGATTATTACAAAAAATTGGAAAATATTGCAGGTCAACCTTGACTTAAAGTTATAGGTAATTCCCCTAAATTTGTAATATTAATTTAAAAAGGTTTTTACAGAATGATCATTTTAAGGTATTTTTTTCTGTTATGAATTCCAGTACGAATAATGGGGTGTATAAATGTGGAACATGCCCCGCATGCTGTTACATTTTAGAAGGGGCTTATGTAGATCTGAAACATCAGGACAGAACATTTAGTATACATGCGGTGTTTCCTTGTAAAACTGAAGGAATAGTATATATTAGTGTCTGTATAGGCTGCCATTGTTTTTACATAGGAATAACCAGAAGAAGTCTAGAAAAGAGTATTAAGGAACATATTTATTCTATTAAATCAAAAGATAAGAATAATGCTTTATACAGACATACATTAGTATGTAAAGACAGTAAGAAGTTTTTATTTCTGTCTTGGAGCAGGTGCCAAAGGACTGCAGAGCAGGGAATTGTAGGAACGCCACTGAGGAAAAAGAAACAATTTGGCAGGTTAAACTAGGGGCAGACAAACAGCCAGGAATTAATGATTCTATAAATATTAAATGTTTTTTTTTTAATCAGAAGGATGAAACTAAACAAATAATTGCATACTATTCCTCATTTACATTTCACTTGGTATTAGTTTATATTGTGCAATTTCTTTAAATAGTGAATTGTTTAATAATGTTTTATTTAATATAAACAAATGTTTTACTGGTTGTCAAAGGTTTAAAAGGATTGTATGCATTTTAATAGAATTGTTCTGAGGAAGTCTTTTTGTAAAATGAAAGCAAAGATTAAAAGGTGTTTAATGCTAAAGTTGGGAATTGTGTCCTGTTTATAGCAAGCGTTGGTGGGTTTAATAATATTTTTTTGGTTTGTTTTATTCTGCCTGTTCTTATTGGAGATGTTTTTAGTTGTTTACGAAAAGTTCTTTACAATTTCTGACTGGAAAGGGGCACATGTCTTGAGCTCCAAGTTTATTTGCTGGATAGCCTTTACATAAACTGCTCAGAAGAGCTGTGGCATTAATAGCAAAAACAAATGAAATTAATTTAGATGTGTTTGCTTAAGATGGTGCCGTTGATATTGAATCAGTAAAAATCAGTGTAAAGCCAAAGCTGGTCCATATGCTTTAATTACATCTAGAAGAGTGACATTTCAATTGCTGTCGTAAGCATCTGCAGAGCTAAAACAAACAAAACATACTGGCATTATTACAATGCAGTCATAGTGAGATTACTAAGTGATGTGCTGCTATGGCCCAAGTATTTAATTCATTCACTCCAATGGAGCTCAGAAAGTTTGCACTGTAACTTCCAACAGGCGAAGCCTAAACCTTTTGACAGAATCAAATTATGTCCTCACATTTCAAACACGTTCATATCTCTGGAGACACAGAGGTTATGAAAGAAGTATAAATGACAAACCCTTCAACACTAATTATTTTATAGTGGTAGCATTCCTTAGGTTCTAGGTCTTAAACTGAATTTTTTAACTCACAGTGGACACTATTACGTTTGTAATATTTTGTAAACAACTTACAATATCTCAGAAACCACACAAGTTACACTGATACTGTCAGCAGCATTTCATTCATCTAGCTGACAGCTTTCATAAGAGGCTATGGAGTTCTGTCTGTGTTTTATGGTCGAGATATTTAGAAAAATGTGAAAATTATATCTATATAAATTAATATCATAAAAACAACAGTTAATATCTCTTAACATGCAATAGACAGAGGTCAAATATTAATGAAGTTGAGCTTGCCATTGAGTAAGCTTTATGATGAAATATTTTAAAACCTTGTAGATAGCATGGTTTTGGAATTATTGGAATTATTGATGCAAATATGAACAAACAATATTTGACACCTAGAGGCATCAGTAGGAGTTAACTGCAAATGCACCTGTAGGCGTCACTCAGATGTAATGAGTTAAAAAGAACTGTTGAGTAAGAATCCACACTGGCTTAAAACAAACAAAAAAAAAACTCAGTGATGTTGTACATGAAACATTTATATTATTTTCACTAGAAGACATATCACCCCAGCTAGTGAATGCAAAAGTATTTCTGCATTAGGTGCTTCAAGTCAAATGGCTTATGGCAAATTCCATTGGATTAAGAAGGGCAAAATCTAATAACTTTTATTACCCTTATAGAAAGATTCTTTTTTAAAAAGCTGCCCTTTGTTTTAATCTCAGCATCTGAGATTTTCTAATGTAAAATGATTTATTTACAGAAGAATCTGGGAGGTATTGTTACAGTCATAGCTAACACATCTTGTGCCCAGTGCTATTCCCCAATCTGGCACCCCTCAAAAAAAAAAAAAATCTAAGGACCAAGGCAGACTCAAGTTTGACACCAGACAGCTACATATTGAGGAGCAAAAAAAAAAGATTTTTCCCATCTGGCTTGTGCACGTGATCTAAACAGAGCAATCAAATTCCATTTCTGTGCTCCTAAACACCAAGACTCCAAGCTGAGAAGCAAAAAACGTCCTGCTCTTTCTTCTTTTAAAACTGCAGCAAGAAGCTTGCTGCAACCATCCTTGTTCACAAAATCCATTTTTGTTTCTGCTACAACATTCAGAAATGCTGCTACAGAAATGTATACCAGGTCTGCACTACTGATCTAAAAACATCTCCAGATCACACTAACAACTTGAAGCAGCCACCTTTGTCCAAACTTGTAGTTGTTGTTTTTTATTAAGGATGACATCCTAGTACTTGGTCCAGAAAAGAAAATGTATGATTTGAGGTTAGAAGTTGTGCTGCCAGCAATCAAGAGTTTGTGTTGTACGCTTAATGAAGACAAGTTCTTAGTAAGTCAAAGCTTCGGTATTGTATGCATTGTGTATGTGCTGATGCTATCAGTCCCAATGGAGTACATTTCTGCACAGCAGCTGAACTGCAAGATCTATCCTATGTGACTGAACTGAGACAAGCCCTAGGAATGATCAACTAGTTTGGGTAAGTTTGTATCTAATCTTTCCACAATCATCCATCCTTTAATAGACTTGTTAAAGAAAAATGTACCACGGCCTTGGGGACATGCTCAAACATAAGCATTTTATAAAATTAAAGAATTCCTACAAGAGCACCTGTACTAGAATATTGTGATGTGACCAAACAGGCAGTAATGAATGCAGGTATTAGTAGCCACAGCCTACATGCAGTGTTATATCAATAAGATAACCGGTGCTATGCCCCACATCCTGTTGGTCTAAATGTTAACACATGTTAAACAGAGATAATGTCAAACTGAAAAAGAATGTCTTGCTAGTGAGTTGGAATATAAAACTTTCTCTAGATTCATATTAGAGCTCAAGAACACCCAGCTCTAGACAGACCACATACCAATAATTCAGTTAATCAATTAACAGGATCATAGTAAAGTGCCATGAGGTACCAGAGACCTTTAATGTGACTAACGTGCTTTAACTTAAAAGCAAAACATGTACCCAGCAAACAATTCCTTATGCTGATATGATGTCCAGAAAAGCTCTATGTGAGCAACTATTACCTGAAACTGAAACTGATGTTTAAGCTTATCATAACAAGGCTGGCAACCATCGAAAGACTAGAGAGGCTTAAACAAGCTACTCAAAATGTTTCTGAGTATTAAGCTGTTAGGACTGCCAGATCTTTTGACATAAACCAAACAACTTAAGGCACAAATACTTTATAGTCAGTGTTTAGTTATCAGAATAGGATAGCTTACTGTTATACCAAAACAGAATCGGAGTACCCCTAAATCAACACACAGAAGTGCTATGTCAAATAAACAAGGATCATCAGGATCTCACTACATACACAGAGAAAGCCAAAATGTCCTCAGGGTGGCCAAGTATCAACCGTGACATTCTCAGCTTAGTGTCAAAGGTCAGTTCTGCATTATGCAAAACCATGTAAGCATCTAGATGAGAATGACAAGAATCACAAGTTTAGATTTGGTGTGTTGCAGATTGTTTATGCATACGTAAGGCGGGGTAATCTAGTAACATGGTGAAAATGCTGACTATGAATGGATTAATTTCCTATCTGCTGACTTATTCCTTGTATGAGTAGTAAATTGGTACTCAGAATGTGATCACTGAGTTCGTGATCTACCGACAACTGTATCATATAACATAAACATATGAATATTTTAAGCCACGCCTATTAGTATTTAAGTACTTTTATTAAATTCTATATAAAACCTGCCAAAGCACAAGCTGTGACAGCTTGATTGGTTACTTGACTTTACTATTTTTAATAAAGCAGTGTTCTGGTTTGCCATGCCAATGTTTTACTATTATGTGTAAATCATTGCAGACATGTACCTCTAATGTCAAAGCCATAACCAGGTCATTGGCACAAATTATTTGCTTACTTATGTTAGTTTGAAGACAAAAAGTACCTTGTTACTGTCGACTGCTATTCATGTGACATTGAAATAGTTCATGTACTAACCACAAAAAGCCAGGACATAATATTCAGATTTAAGGCAATCCCTGGGATTCAGAAACATGATCACTGCAAACACTTCCTCAGTGCTGGCTGCACCATGGCTGTGAGCAGAATACTTAAGTAGCTGTTGTTGGAGATTGGCATTTTCACAGTTTTAATTCTTAATGACCTCAGAGCCACATCATGCCAAGAAGATAAACAGTGGCCATTTATCCATAATTGCAGTGATCATGTTTCTGAATCCCAGGGATTGCAGCTGTGTAATACAAGGAGCACAACTGGTGAATGTCACATGTGCATGCTCTTCGCTGTGATTCATCACATTCATATGTGCACAAAAGCAGAAGAACAACAAAAAGCAGCTACCAGCCTTACGTAGCTCTTTGGACATTAGAAATCTGTTTTTTGGCCAGATCTAAGGGTAGAAATGGGAAAACAAACAGAGGGAACCGCATAAGGGAACCAGGTAAGGAATTATGATGTGGGGGGGGGGGGTGGAAGGACATTTTTATTTTGGTCAGCCAAGTATCCTTTTCCCTATTCAAAGAAGGTAATGTGGGGCAAAGATGTAAGGGTAAGTGAATGAATGGTAAGAAGCTAAGGATATATAGCAGGAGCTAACACACAAACACATGGCACAGACAAGACCTTTGAGGGAAGTGCTGACACACTGACAGAAGGTACTGACAAAGTTCTTTTAGATGGTAAACATTTGGAATGTTGGGACCCACTAGACTGAGTCAAAAACATGGAGACTGACTGGGTGAAAAAACAGACTTACATATATACCAAGTCCAAGATGGCCATTTCTCAAAATTCTCCCTTTAATCTCAGTTATTGCAATCTTGGAGTTGGTATATTTAAGCTTGGTGGTAAGGGGGACTTGCCCCCTGC
Organism: Protopterus annectens; assembly: GCF_019279795.1. NCBI lineage: Eukaryota > Metazoa > Chordata > Ceratodontiformes > Protopteridae > Protopterus > Protopterus annectens. Next base: position 207,226,757 of record NC_056734.1, read on the forward strand.
AAAAAAAAAAAATAAATAAAAAACAACTAGTTTAAAGGAGAAGAGCAATGTTTGAGATTCCATCTTATCCTGAGTCTTTGGTCCTTTATTCAGCTTGGCTGTGGCCACAGTATTTCAAGTCCTGATATTTTAATAACAAGCCCGTTTAGACAAAACATAAATAAAAGGAATATAATAGAGTTGAGGAGGACTGTACAAGAAACAAGGGAGGTCACTAGCACAAAAGGAAGGATATCACCAAAAAGGTAGATAGGAAGAATATGGTCTAATGTACCACCCTACCCTTGTCTACTCCCTCACTACTAGGTCTAGGCTGAGAGGAAGAAGAAGAAGATAAAATAGGTGGAAAAAGAAGAGAGTCTACAAGCCCTAAGAGCAGTCTTCCCAGGAGGAGAATGGAGGCATCAGGGCACGGATCCACCATCTCTCCCAACCCCCAGCACTTCAATGAACCACGTATGTGTGACATACGGATTACCTCTGGAAGACCTCATGGCAGGAGCAACAGTACTCCAAGATGATGAAGCCATAGGGGGGCAGGGAGTAGGGCCTATCAGCTTAAACTGAGAAAGTTATTGGGTACATTGCTCCAGCAGGCACAGGTATAGGTGTTCTAGGAGGTGTGTATCACTGTGGGCTGATGGTCCATGGCAGAGATGCAGGCACTGCTGAGACAGCTACTATTTAGAAATACAAAATAAAAGTAGAGGAATACGTTAAACTATTAAGAAGAGAGGACAGTAATAAAGAGGGGAAATGGACATCAAAAGAAATATACAACTATTACCATATACTAGTGATAATATACGTTAATACAGCTATCCGAGCAATGTTATGAAAAAGTATAGGTGAGATGCACAGGTGTGTACTGGCAACCCAGGCATATATGCTGACAAGTGCTATCTCATACTGTGCAGGTGATATGACAGAGTATACTAACTGCTAGTATGGCCCAGTGTACTCCACGTACTGCATATAATGTACTACATTAATGCGATTACATGGCAATATATTCTATTGTCTTGTGCCATGTATCATATAAGATAGCCCGGACAAACTAGCAAAGCCATAAACTCAGCTGTTGATAATACACATATTAACTGAATATTAAAATATAATACATTTCATACAAGACATAGCAGGCTATCAACAATGATAAAAGCGGGCAACATTTCCTATAGGTAACATGTTGGATATGTAGGCTGAACTATGATGTTAACATATCCTCTGATTTCTAAGGATGAAGGGATAACCTTCCAGCCTCTCCTTATATCATCCTATTTATAGTGAATGTACTTCCTTCACTTAATATTGCTTTTGAGAATATTGGTCCAGTTGCCAATACGCATTTGTTTTCAGACTGCCTCCTTATGTTATTGCATTGCCACCCCTATTCACAATGAATGCATTAATCTTCAGCTGATGTTTACTCTTTTGTGTATGGCTGCAACTCTTGAAACTAATTATCTATCTATCTATCTATCTATCTATCTATCTATCTATCTATCTATCTATCTATCTATGTGTGTGTTCATCTGGATGTATTACCATCTAGCCTACAATGAATCTGTAATCACTATACTTCAAATATTATTTTTATTCATAATGAGCCTGTTATAATCCTTTGCATGTTTTTCTTCACCAAATATGTTTTTGCAGCTTTTCTTCCCAGGTGTCTACTGAACAGGAACTCTGCATGGCCCTGTCAAACTTTCTCAGTAACCAAATACAAATAAGTAAATAAATAACTACACTTCTATGAATATTATAAGGGACAGATATACTCATCCCTGCACCTGGAAAGGTAGGACAATCCCCTTTGCTCAGAAGACTAATCTCTGGAATAGCTTCCTGAGATGTTGATAAAAAGACAAAAATAATTGCTGCACAACCTTTGCAGATGATTGCAATTTAGGAGCAGTCATGGAATCCCCCCACAGACACAACAACACATACAAATAACAGGTGTCAGAGCCATGGACTGAAACCAAATGCCAAGCAATGCATTAAAGTATAATTTGGGAAGTCATCTACCCCATGTAACTATCATATCGACAACATACCCCAAAGAGCTGACCCAGTAGTCAGGGACTTGGGGACACAGAAAGACAATATACTAGTCTTTAACCATCATATGTCTACAGTAGTGAGGAAATAATTCTATATTGTACAACTTATAAACAAAGGTATGGCATCTATGCCCAAGGAGGTCATTCTTCCACTGTATTCTGCAGTCATCATACCTGTCATTGAGTACAATGCCCCCTTTGGCATGTACCTAACCAGGCACATCCAACAACTGGAACGTCCACAGAGGTTTGTCATTAAAAAAATGCAGGGCATAAGTAACATGTCCTATGCAGGGTGCCTGAAGGCCCTGTCACTGTATTCTGTCTCCTACAGGCTGTTGAGAGGAGATCTATGTCTGACATGCAAGGCATTGTCGACCCAACCTGATGGAACTCCTGCGTATCTGCAAAATAAACAGCACCAGAATTACCCATTCTAATGACTTAACTTTACATGTGTTTTAAGCAGGACTTTCTGGAGACACAGCTATGTATCCCAAAGACTACCCCTTCTCTGCAACAGGCTCCCCATCCATGTGAAGCAGAGTCCCTTCCTCACCCAGTTCAAGTGTAACCTGGACAACTGGATGGGGAACAGGAAATTCATCCATGGTTTGGTAAGTATGTCTCTAATGCACTCTGGGAGCCTGTAAATGGTTTATTTCCAAGTTCTAGGGTACCAGTACTTGTGAGAGATTTGAGATGCATGGTTAGGCCTAAAAAGGCCCTTATAGCATTAGCCTAGTGTACACATATGAACAACAGTGAAAAAATGACTAGTACAACATTTGCAGTATACATAAAATGCATCTCATGCCTTCACTCTGACCTCTTCTTCCAGTTTGTTATGAAGGTGAGAATAGTGCTTTCATAAGTCACTATAGCAGTGTCTACTCTGCTCGCCAGAGCCAGGGATGCCTGAGCCATCATTAATTGCCCTGGTGAGACAGTGCTAGGCACATCTCTTATACTTGGGAGCCTGGTATGATTACACAAGTAAATGGTCCTGGGATCTGTATGAAGGTTATAAAGAATATTTTTGTCTTCTTAGAGCCTGGTGCTTGTCCCACATAAAACAGTATCATTAGAAGAGATGGCCATACTGTAGGTATCATATCAGAGAATCATGGCTGACATCACACCCATTTCACATTCGAAGAATTGTCACACCAAATAAGGCAATGTAGTAGCATGGACTGTGGTAGGGTGTGACATCGACCGTGCCATTTTGACTATGTGGTAAATAGGAATGGAAGGTGTGACATATAGCAGAAAATGCTATGCTTTCTACCATGTTGTTAAACCATTAAATTGGCAGTCATCTTTAGCACCTCTACAGTTAGGAGACTTAGAGTATGAAATGCAGAAACCTCTTTCCATCATTAAGACACTCAAGCATGCTGTGCCTTTCAGGTGCTCAGGTGATCTTTATGCCTTTCAGATACTCAGGTGGGTGCATGACACTGTATAAACTTATATAAGTGACTCTGCCTCCAGCTGCAACATGAAGGATGTGTAATTCGGAAAAAATTAAGTTGAGCCCTCACTTGCATACACATCATGCTGAGAAGTCTAGCTCTACATAGACCCTCATCATTCTATGGATGAAACATGGTTCACTGATGAGATGATGAACACTGTGGGAAGTGGACTGGAAAGAAGAAAAGTAGCAGTACTAACTCTGGAAGGTAGGTCATAATGTTTTGACTCACATTTCCTTTGGGAATGTTTGCCTGAAGTATTATTTGGTAAAACACTGTATGATTACAGGCTGTACACGTATTAAGTACTGAGGAAAGCTAAGGAGGTATAATGAAGTACCAAGAAAGGTAAGCAGTGCCATACCCCACAAGACGACTTACAGGCAGCAGTTATATGCAATATGCAATGCAAACATATATGTTGCACAGGGACAGTTCAGTGTTTAAAGCAGTACCTTACCACAGTGTCATGAATGAGGTGTAACAATGGTTTTGGGCACGTTGTAGCATATATGTGGCTGCTAGTCAAAAGAGGTGAAGAGTATGCATTACCATGGTGTGTAAACACTTATCTGCACAGCACTGTCTGTTGTTTAGACTGCTACACTGTACCTTCTCAGACTGTCATGAGTGCTGTGATGGCAAAAGAAATGACAAGGCTGCAGATGTAATGCTGGGATATTATCGGGCTGCTGTAACAGTAATAAATGGACAGGACCAAAATTATGAACAAGTCAGATGCAGGTCAACTGACATGATTTATGCTTCACAGATAATGTACTATCTAGCTCCATCACTGCGAATATATTACTGCCTGATGTCCAGCTGTGACAATGATGGCAGTGAACAGTTGGCACAGTTATTAAACATGATGGCATTGTTGGATGCAGGGAATGTGCAAATCAGATCCCCTACCCTTGGTATGAGGATGCCTGTGAAAACCACCCACAATATAAAAGAAATAAAACATAAGGCAAGTTGGTGGTGACACATGCAGTCTAATAAATCAGTCACCCCTGCAGTGCAGGCTTCATTGTCCATTTCAAGCTGTGTAGAGTGTGAGGATGACATTGTGGGTGTCCATACAGATGGCCATAGATGTGATGTCTACTACCTTTCACTAGAACTGGCTGAATCAGTGCCTACAGCCTACAGAATGTGCAGTGCAATCACTAACATGCAGCACATCTGTCTTTGTAGATATGGTACAAGTGCTTCTGGGTGTAAGTGATGATTTAAGGGAATGCATGTCCAGTATACACAACTTTATTGACATTTTCCATCACCTACTGACTCGATGCATGATTTTTGGTGACATATACCAAACATGCATTGCGAAGCTGCTACCTTTCTGGTTGCAGTGAACTAGCCCAAGATAAGACATATGAATCCTAGGTAATGGTTATGCAGTGCCACCACGTCTATAGCAATATTAGTTGTGGAGATGGATATGGGTAGTAGAGGGCATCCCTGAGGACATGGTTCTCATGCCAGTGACACCATATGAGAGAACCACCTGAGACGTTTGATGCTTGCCATACAACTCGTGTCCTTTAGCCAAAGAATTAAGCAGCTTGAGGCACCTGGTAAAAATCACAGACCCCAAACCCACCCAGGCTTCAATCTATTGCAGACTGCACTTCCTTGCCTTTTCTAGTGGCTTTCCTTCTCATTCCCTTTCTCTTCCCTCTGTCTCCATATCTCTTTCTCTTTTCTTTGTTCGTCAGTAGAGAATGCAATGACAGGCTGTTTGCTCCCATATATCTCTAGAAAAGGTTTATCCCCTCCGTGACTAAATAGATTATCCTTTTAATAGTTTGTGTCCTTCATTTGATGACTACATTTTTTGCTTAATTCTCGTTTAGCTGTCATCAATGTCCTCCTTTCTTCTTCACGCCTCTTATGTTTATTAATTTACTTTAAATTTTGGTAACATGGTAAACTCTTAAGGACCTCTTCGCAGGAGCATACAGGGTCATTATTTGGTTGTGTGACTTAATCTGAATTGTCAGACATTAAAGTGTAGAGAAAAGAAATCAAACATGGGAATACAGAATAAAAGTATGAGAGGCTTACAGCCTCAGTCCTCTAAGTTGCACCTTCACTGTTTTCCTAAACGTCACTTTTTTCCATAGCATTTAATGTCAGTCATTTGAAAAAGACTTTTTTTTTTCTTTTCAGTATCATTTGTCACATGAAATCTGTTTTTATTATGACAGTTTTTTTGCATTCCATCATTGTGTTAATACAATACATTCTTGTTCATTTGCTAGAATTTTGGGAGATAGTATCCCATATGGACAAACACTCACAAAAATGATAACTTTTTGCCATCTTTTCTACAAATAGCATTTCTTTTATGTTTGAAGCCAGTAATGTGCTATGTTCTTAATACTGCCGCACAGTCAGTACACTCTTCTATAATCAAAGCTTCTAAATTAGACAGCATTTTATCTAAGGTATATCAAGGAAAGAACAGTTTATTTTGGTAAACAGGTCTACAGTGCTGTCCCATGTGGACCTTTTTTCAGACTCAGGCAGGAAGTACTTTCCGGTTAGGTGACTTACTCAAAAGTCACACATGAGACAAATGAAGGATATATAAATCAAATCATGTACTACGTGAAACAGCTTGTTAAGTGCTCATACTCGTAAATATTTGTGGCAGCTTCTAACTCCTAAATGTTTGTGCTAGCTTCTAGACTATGGAAAGACGGCAGAGGAAAGACAACCACACCGTTGGTATATACTCCTAAACTGAAGAATGTGCAGTTTTTGTGGAAGTTTGTATGTTTAAAAAAATGAATCTGTACTGATCATATACTGATATACATAAATGAGAGCACAATTTTCCAATGAAATGTCAAGTTGTCAGCTTCTGGTATCAAATGTCAGCTGATCAAAATTTACTGGAAAATATGCCCTTTCCCCCACTGTGGTGCAATCTCAGAGTTAGTACATATAATTAAGAAGGAGGACACAAGGGGTTTCCCACTGCAAAAAGTTGCATTCTTTTTTTTTTAGAATCCTTTGCGGATCAGTGTTTTAGTTTTCAACAATTAGGTTTTGATCATTGTAAGATCGATCAACTAATTGTTGCTTCAACTGACGGTTATGCTTCCACATAAACAAATACATGCACCCGCACGCACGTTTATACACAGACATATCTACACAAACATTGTTGTTTCTGTTTTTACTGTGTTTTAGCAGTGATCTTCAGAGTTAGTGGATTTGATATCACTCTGTTTTAGAGAAACAGGCACGTCTTTCCTTTGTTTTTCTGTGTTCCACTCTCTGCAGAGTTTATAATCCTTCTAAAGTAATATTTAAACTGATTAACAATAATCATCCAGCTCTACACAGGCAGGACAAGACAATCAAGTGAAGAAAGGCCTGCCCCACATTACGTGAATCCACAGCTCTTCATGAAAGCAATCATTGAGCTCTGTATAAGCTGTTCTTATGGCTCTTGATCTCCTTGATGCAAAGCATCCTCTGTTCATCTTTGCTAGCAGCCAAAAGAACCCCTAACAGAGTTTCTAATACCCCTCCTCACTCATTCTAAAAATTCATCTAGATTGCTCTGGTTGTCTTCAATGTCATTTACTTACATACAGACAATGCCATGACGATATTTAATTAGCTGAGGCGCTTCTGTGAGTTTGAGCATTTCCTCCAATCATTTCCCCAGCAAAGTACATGCTGTATCTTTTACCTCTATATCCCCCTCATCTCATTTGCCATTTTTGCCTTGATATCACTGTTCTCTAATAAAGTATACTTGCTCGACTTATGCCTCTGCTGGTTTTTCTTTTTTTTTTTTTTTGTTTTGTTTTCTTGAAACACTGAAATGATTCATCTCTTGGAACATTGCTCAGAGCTACAATGATTTTTATTTTTTGTTTTCTTTAATTTCTCAACCTTTTGATCATCTACCACATTGTACTATGTTATGATGACCTGATAGCAGTTATAGTCAAAACATTGTCTTTCACCACCTCCACCCATAAAGTGATCCACTAGCATGGGGAATCCCTTACATCTGTGCTACATGCCTTCCACTCATTTTTTCTTTTAAGATGCTGTCAGAATAGAACTCTGTGTGTGCATTTGTGTGAATAATTATACCATACATGCATATATATAAAACTTACTTAGGAGTTCCTGCAAGTGTGGCTACTTAACACTTTCCTGAAACTGAAGAGAACTGTTGAAAAATACTCAAATTTCCATGATAGTCACTGCATCTTCTCATATATTTTGGGCCATAACAGTGAATGTTTGATATGATTACGTTATTAACATGGAGTATTTGGGGGTTCAGGAGCTTTTAATTTAGGGGGTTGGGGATGTGTGTCATGTGTTTTCATGTCACCTTTGTGATAGTTATAGGTGTCTGTAATTGTGAAATAGTGTGGCATGGATAAGTTCCCATTCCTGCTGGACACCTTAAGAGATAGTATATGTTTAGTTGCATGGGGTATGAAGGGTGCAAGAGGACCTTCCCCACCTGCAAAAACATCTGTTAGATTTCACGCCATGCTCCTACCATTTTCTCCTGGCTAAATGTTTCGACAGCTCCATGCACCTGTCCTTTATCTGTAGTGCTCTTTTGGTTTTCTTGTATAACCTAAGCTTCTGGCTTTCATCAGAAGACCAATAGCTAATCCACACCTAGGAAATCATACCAAGCAATTTGCTATCTAGTAGTAATGCCCTTCACATTCTGTTTCACCTGCTATTTACATAATGGAATTTCTTAATACTATCATTGCTACAGTAAAACTAAAACATAACACAGTGTAATATAGTGATTTCCAGGATCTATCTCTTCTGTTTTTTCCCTTTATATACTAACTTTTGTATCTTGTATTTGATAATTAACATGTGCTCTTTTGTCTTCTATTGAATTGTTTTGTACTGTATTGTATTGTATGACATCTTGTAAGATTTGTTAACTGTGGAGATTTTCTTTTATGACGTCCTCTGAAAAAGGGCCTGCCATGGCCCAGTCAGGCCTTCCTGATAATCAAATGCTAATAAATAAATACATTTCCAATGGAACATGTGCTGAAGTATATTTCTAAATGCAGTGGTTCTCAATTAAAGCTTCAGTGCTATGTTAGGCAGTGATATATACATGCAAAATACATGTACATGAGAATCATTTATTTTTATACAGAATGAGTTCATTGGTGATCTTAAAATAAATGTAGTCATGACTGCATCTTGGATTTATTGCAGAATTGATGTGCTAATATTTTAATCATGACCAAATTCAATAGTACCTTAAGAAAGCTTAATCAAAATGTTCATTTCTCATAGAAATACAGAGAAATGCCTACAGATACAAACTTAAGAATTCTGTAACTTGTGTTCATTTAGGACAGCATTTGTTCATATTATTAACTGGGGGTCAGCTTTCTTAGTAGGCAAGACATCGGCCATCTGTTTGACTGTTTTCTTCAATTAGAGAAAGCTTGTCCAATTTCATTAGCACCGGTTAGTTGCATTATTCTTACCTTGTTTGCCCGTGACAGAACAAATCTTTTCTAATCAGCACTAGATCAGACTGGACTAATCCAATAAGATGTTTACATTTGTTTTAATGCAAACTAAGCATCACCTTCGACAGAATGATTATCACATCGCCCCAAGCAGTTCACATTTCTGAAGTGCTGCAGATATTAACTAAAGATCTCTGTGCTGTACAGTTTCATGTGCATAGTTCCTAAGGATTACAATGTGCAAAGCCACACCATTCATACCTTTCTGTTTAATACATTACTTCTCAGCAAGCAGACTAAAGCATATGCAAAAAGTCTAAGAAACATATTAGTGGCAGGCAGTTAAAAGAAGGTGCAACTGTGATCCATCCAAAGACTCCAGACAGGTTTGTAGTGCCTTACAATAACAATCGTTAACTGTAACATCCAACACGATTCTATAAAAAGAACTTAATTACCACAATGAAAGCATACAGCAATCGCATGAGATAAAGAGCAGTCAGAAATGCATTATTTCTCAAGGTTGGAATCGCTGATACAATGCATACGTCATTTAGAAATGCATGGATGCCGGCAGATTGTGATTCAGAGACAACTGTTTATTAAGGATTTATAATCTGCACAGCATGAATAACAGAGCAAACAGTTTAAATTCCGCCATACTTGCTACCAGATGTTCTTCGTGTTTCACTGTTGCAGTCATTACATTTGGGGTATCTGCTTGCAGTAGCCCTCAGTCGGCCTGATTAACAAAGTCTTGGGTCCTACGTTGGTTGCTGTCTCTTCTTCTGTGAAGTCAGGTCATCAGGGGTATAAAACATGCAGCCGACATCATTACATCAGTCTTTCTTGCCATGTGGTGCCCGAAGCAGAAGCAGTTCGCAAGTGTTGGTCAGCCGACTATGGAAATTTTAGTTTTTGAGTTTCAGAACTGAAATCTTCAGCTAAAAGCTAAGTACCCCAGTGGGGGAACTTTTTCTTGCTCTAAACCGATGTCAGTAAAAGTAAATAATTGTATTTCTTATGGAAAGCAAATACCTCATAAAGATTTTCATTCGTACTGTATTCCTTGCCTAGGCCCTGACCACGACGTACCTTGCTGTCAGTTTTGTGCCTTATTTAAACCACGAACTATCCGTCATCAGTATATTTGCACTTCTAAATATTTTGGTGCTCGGTTCAATTATCCTGATATGTCTTTGGTAAGCCATTTGACTACCAACATTCTGAAAAAATGCAAAGATAAAGAAAGAGACAGGCTGCCCAGTTCACCAATATTCAGTGAGGCGCTTTCGCAGCCCCTGATACCCGCTACTTCAGATTCGCAGGCCTCTACTGAGACCCATTCGGAGGCCAGTATACCACGAGATGCTTCAACTGTGGAACCTGTGGATGTCTCTACCTTGGGTGGGTCTGGAGCCGCTGTGCAGGCACCGGCTTCTGAGGTTGTATTCAGGCCTACTAACTTGCATATTAAACCAACGCCATAGTTTCATAGTTTCATAGTATAGTACTAGGCTATCTGCCTTGGGGCATTTGTAAGCCTAGCCATAGTGATGTGGCTTTTGCCACCCCATGAAATGGTACAAAAATGTACAGAATAAATCTAGAATACTGTGCCTCTGTCTAGTAGTGACACAATGAAGGTCCCCTTATACAATAGAATTAGTTTACTGTGCCCCTGTCTAGCAGTGACACAGATGTGACCCCTGGGGTAAACTTTCGATCTCCCATCCACTCATCAAGATTTCTCTTGAAGAGAGTCAGTGAGGGGCTCTGCCTAATACGAACTGGGATCCTGTTCCAAAGCATGGGAAGCCTCTGGGTTATGAATCTATCCCTCCAGCATGTCCTATTCATACTTGTGCCGAGGTTTAAGTCTTTAGCTCTCGTGGTCCTGATGGATTTGGATTTTTTGAGGTGGAGCATGTCCATCAAATCCTGATTGGACATGGCCTTGTACGTCAGGCAGATATCACCTCTGAGCAGGTGGTATGCTACTGAATAGAGCTGAAGTTTCTTTAGTCTGGCGGAATAAGACATATGTTGGAGACCCTTGGTCCTTTTGGTGAGGTACTTTTGTGGTCTCTCCAGCTGTTGCAAGTGCCGGGTGAGGTACATACCAAATGGGGCATTGTACTCAATCATGGGTCTGATGAGGGAGGAATATAGGGGTACAATGACATCCTTGGATCTGGATGTGAATCCCTTCATGATGAGGTGTGCAAGGTAGAATGTTTTTCTAACCACTTTGGCAATGTGGGTGTCAAATGAGAGGTCGCTGTCTACTTGGGTCCCTAGGTCTCTGATTACTTTTTCCGTACTCAGTGGGTTTCTGTCTATGTGATAATTTGTGGGTACTTTGTTTTTTCCAAAAGGGATGACTATACATTTTTTGGCATTTAGTTTAAGGCCGTGACTACGGCACCAGTTGTCCGCTTCAGTTAGGCCTTTTGTAGGATGTGTGTGTCTGCTGGTGTATCGACTATGGCGCCTAGTTTGCAGTCATCTGCGAACTTTGTCAGCCACAGCCCTCCCATGTTTGCTTTAACATCTGAGAAATAAATGCCGAACAAGAGGGGTCCCAGGACAGATCCCTGTGGGACACCACTTGTGACTGGCTTTGAGTCTGACATTGCTCCAGTGATTTTAACTTTATGGGTTCTGTCCTTTAGCCAGTTTGCAACCCATCTAGTGACATAAGGGTTTACTTTTAAGCTGTTTAGCTTATCTATGATGCCTGAGTGGGGTATTGTGTCAAAGGCCTTAGCCAAGTCCAGGTATGCTGTATGGACTGCCTTGCCCTCATCAATGGCTCTAGTGACTGTTTCGAAAAAGTCAACCAGGTTTAAAAGGCAGGATCTGCCCTTCACAAAGCCGAACTGGGTGGGGTCAAGTGTCTGTAGGTCCCCTATGTCTCTGTTTATGAGTTCCATAATGATTCTTTCCATAGCTTTGCATACCAGGCTAGTTAAGCTTATGGGGCGGTAGTTTCCAGGGTCTGTAGAGGCACCCCCCTTGTGGAGTGGGACCACTGTTGCTGTACACCAGTGTACAGGTACATATCCTAGGCTAAGGTTAAATAGCATTTTTATGTGTGGGTTTAGCTCCTCTTGGAGTTCACGTAACACGCACCCCGGGATACCATCAGGTGCCATTGATGCTGTGTTTTTTGCTTTGTTTAGGGCGGTTCTCACTTGGACATCTGAGATGACAGGGAGATTACATTCATCTGGGATAAGTATTTCTTCTTTTGGGGGTGAAGGAGGCGAGAAATTTGCACTGAACCTGTCAGCCAGAATGTTAGCAATATCTGTGGGTTCAGTGTATTTTTTGTTGTTGTGAACCAACTCTGAGCATATCTGAGGGTTTCCTCCCAGGTTTCTAACATAGCTGAAGAAGGCTTTGTGGTTATCTTTAGTGTCCTTAGCGATTTTTCTCTCAAAGTTTGCCTTGGATGTTTTTATGAGAGAATGTAGTTTTCTGCTAATGTTGATCAGAGACGTCTTCCCTTCGTGGGATTTCGCTCTGACGTGCAGTAGCTTCCTTCTTTTGTTATACAATTTGTTTATGGCTGAGGTCCACCAGACAGGATGCTTACATTTGATGGGGAGGGACTTGGATTTGTTTGGGATTGCATGATCCATGCATTCTTGGATATGTCCATAGAAAGCATTTGTGAAGGATTCGGCATTGCGGGATGTGCTATCCACTGGCACAGTGGGCTTAAAGGATACCATCTCCATCTTAAGAAGAGTGAAGTCTGCTTTTGAGAAGTTTTTCACTGTGGTCTTTTGTGCTGCGGGTGGAGGTGGGATATGTATATCCAGGGTGATTAGTTTGTGGTCAGATCTCACTAGTGAGGGGTATACTTCCGGTGTGGAGCATTTTGTCCCCATGTTTGTGATGATCAGGTCTAGTATATTATCTCCTCTAGTGGGAGAGGTGACTAGTTTTTCCAGTGCATTTGAATTTATGAATTCCAGGAACCTTTGGGCTAGGGTACTAGGGCTAGAATAATGTACCCAATCTATGTTTGGGTAGTTGAAGTCTCCCAGTATGATGGTATTTTGTGATACATTCATATCCTCCAATGTCTTCAGGAAGGCTGAGTGGGGTTCTTGAGACTGGGAGGGTGGTCTGTAACATGCTACCAGTTGTATAGCAGTTTTGCCTATGGTTAGTTGCACCTGTATGGTCTCTGATGCTTCATGTGTCGCTACTAACCTGGAGGTGTGGGTGTCCTTTATGAATATGGACACTCCCCCTCCCTTTGTGGTTCGGCCCGGGTTTTGGGGCCGAAAAGCATGATACGAGGTATAGCCTGGTAGCGCTGGGGTGCTCTCAGGAGCCTTGAACCAGGTTTCAGTTACTGCACAGATGTCGATGTTCTCCATGCTGAGGAGTGCATCAAGTGCCTGCATCTTGAGATTTAGACTTCTGGCGTTGAGCAGCTTTACCCTTAGTTTTTTTCCATTTTTGTTTTCTAAGGAGGTGTGTTTGTCTTTTGAGTCTTGCCTAAAAAAGGCACTATGGGGGTGGCAAGAGCCTTAGCCAATATCCGGAAGCCCAGTGGTGACAGGTGTAAGCCATCCCTTGCGAAGCAGCGTGGCTTGTCCAACATATCATCCCAGGCAGACAGACATTGGATCCCCTTGGAATGACACCAGTACTCGAGCCAATTGTTAAAGCTGATCATCTTGTCTTTGTATTGTGGTATCATTCTTGGTGAGGGCAAGATGCTGCTCAGGGTCAGGGTCATACCAGCCTGGGCTACATAATCGAGAGCTCCTCTATGTCTCTTTTCATGTAGTCCAGGGAGGTACGTCTCAGGTCATTCACACCAGCATGGACAATGACAGAGTCATATTTGTACTTGCTTTGGAGTGACCTGAGTGCGTGTGTTATGTGGCGGATCCTAGCCCCCGATAGACAGCTCACAGTCACCTTCTCCTTGTTCAGCCTGGTCAGTGGGACATCAGTGTGTCTGACTATGGAGTCACCTATTACTAGTGTATCAGGCAAGGTGTTTGGCCTTAAGGGCTGCGATTGGTCGACACACTGATTTATTGAAGTATGTGTTGCATGTATTTTGTTTTGAGGTGGTGGATTTTTGGATGTCTGCTTTGTGAGCCTCTGTTGTTTTGGTAAGCTTTTTATTAGAGCCTCCGAGTATGTCTTTGTGTTTTTATGTGTTTGGTTTGCAGTTGTGGTAGGTCTATGTGGGACTGGGATTGTTGTGTGTGTGGTTGCCATCTCCTCCTGTCTGGTCATGCCAGCCCTGGGTTGAGAGAGTTCAGCCTCCAGTTTGGCTATATAGTTGCATCTCTCACATGTATTTGTGTTTGTTGGGAGGAGGAGAGGGTTGTCTGTGTACATGAGACAATTGTAGCATTGTCTCAAGATGCCCAGATTGACCAGCTGAACTGGAGACGACGCCAGTAATCTACCACTCGACATGCTAGAACAGTATAAGGGAGTGGTATACCTTTAAGGGAAGTGGGTATTCACAGGGGTGGTAAGTAGATGTAGTGCTTTACTTAGTACAAGAGTGCTTACTTAGTAGAGAAGTATTGAGAACAAGTGCTAGGCTTGTAATACAGTGAGTAGTCTGGTTATACTAAGAGTAGAGCTTCCTTAAGGGAAAATTTGAAGAGCAGACTTGGCGGAGCCAGAAAAAGTTTAACCTTGTTTAACCGGCGCTGCACACGACCGCACAAAGCCGTGCAAACGTGGATTTTAAACAGTTAACTACAAAAGAGCTAGGAATGGTCCTAAACAACCAATTACTACAGCTTCTTGTGCTGAGGTCACTTCCCCCAAGGACAGGTAGGCTGCTCAAGGCTGGTGAGCAAAGAAACTTCCTTCTATCCAAGTAAGGTAATGGACAACACAGGAACTACACCACAGCCCAGAATACAGCAATGCCTGTAAACTGGTCTAAACTAGTCGAAGAAGGTGGGAAAACAAGGATTATTTTTCTTCAAGGCCTAAAACTCAAACCATGCCTAGAAAACTGACGCCCAGACCGCATGGTCAGGCCTCTATGCCTAAAAAAACGAATGATAAGAATGACTGAAGATCTTATTACTTTAATTAGGGGAAGCCAACCTTCCCCCTCTAAGAGACCTAGGACTGAGTTTGCTTATGATACTTCTGACCAGGATTCTGAAATTTCTGTTTCCTCTGATGACCAGGATTTACCCTTATCTACCTATGAGGATTCTGATGCTGAGGACTCTATTCCCTCTGTTTCCCCCCATGATGATTTCTCTTTTGGTGAAACCTTGCATACTCTCAGGGAGCATTTTCGTTGGGAAAGTCAGGATTTCTCTGATTCTAAAAGGAGGATTAGGAATTTCTT
Source organism: Protopterus annectens (assembly GCF_019279795.1). Lineage (NCBI taxonomy): Eukaryota > Metazoa > Chordata > Ceratodontiformes > Protopteridae > Protopterus > Protopterus annectens. The sequence continues at coordinate 207,242,181 of NC_056734.1, forward strand.
ACTCCTGCCCCAGCACAGGCCTTTAGTTATACCTCCTGTACTGGACATTGTTGATGATGCCTTTTCGGAATCTAGCATGGCCCCTGACTCTTTACCTCCTGCTTCCAGAAAACCTGATAGATATTACAGGGTTCCTGACTCTCACAAGTTCCTTTTCAAAAATCCTACTGCGGATCTTGAAAACATTTCACAGGGACCCAAGGGCATTAAAGCTACCACTGCCAAAAATCCTACCCCCTCTGATAGAGACTCCAGGGCGCTGGATAGATGGGGTAAGAAGGTATACACTTCTGCAACTTTGGCCATTAGGGCCTTGAATTGCCAATTTCACATGTTAAAGTATCAGCAGCATATTATTGGATTGCTTAAACAGAAAATTATGTTGATTCCTGATTGTGCTGAAAATAAGGATTTACAGGATTTAATGCATTCTGCTGATCAAGTTGGTAAACATACATTGCAATGTGGTTTTGATTAACTAGAGGCATATTGCAGGGCTGCGGTAACTGGGTCTGTACTTAGAAGGCATGCTTGGCTTAAGGAGCAATCCTTGCCAGATAATGTTAAAGCAAAATTACTGGATGCTCCCTTAAATCAGGACTGCCTGTTTGGCAAAAGGGCAGAAGGAGTTCTTAAAAAAGATGGAGAAAAAAGCTAAATCTATGCAAATTGTTAAAGATTTTTTACAAGTACAACCTCCAAGATTTAGTAGGCATTGGCCTTCTAAGAAATAGTCCTTTCCTACCTCTTCCAGACCTTCTCAGTCCAAACCCAGATCCAGCAAAGCACCCATGGCTTCAGTCCCAGGAGACGCACAGGACTAAGCAATGGGGTGGCCTCCAATTCCAAATCTGGGAGTAATAAAACTCCCCCCTATAGTAAACTGTCTCTATGACTTCTTTTTAAAACTTCCAAGCACTTCTCAACTGACTGCCCCTTTGGGGAGAAAGATCGAATTTCATGCAAAGAACTGGGGACTCATTACCTTGGACAAATGGGTTTTAAATATAGTGTCCCAAGGATACAGATTTCACTTCCACATGTTACTAACTCCAAGCAGTTGGCCAGATCTACCTCCAAATCAGTAGGCATAGGCCCAAAAGCAAGTACTCTCTCTCTTAAGCATAGGGGCTATTCAGTTGGTACCAGAAGAAGAAAAGGGACAAGGTTGCTACTCAAGATCTTTCCCGGTACCCAGAAAAGGCAATTCATGATGTCCTATCCTGGACCTGCCTACTCTAAACACCTTTTTGGTGATTCCAAAATTCAAGATGCTGACTCTTCACCAGTTGCTTCCTATGCTAAGCAAAGATGCCTGGTTGGCAACACTAAATTTAAAGGAAGCATAACTGCACATCACAATTAGGGACTATTGCAGAAGATACTTACACTTTAAAGCAGGCTACACACACTATCAGTTCTCTGCACTGCCCTTTGGCTTATCTACTGCACCCAGGGTATTCACAAAGTGCCTAGCTCTCGTCATTGCATTTTGCAGGCAAAGAAATACTCAAATATACCAATACCTGGATGATTGTGTAATTCAGGCAGAAAACCAGGACATACTATTGAATAATCTGGCTTTTGTACAAAGGGCGCTAACTTGTCTGGGGTATACCAGAAACGAAAAGAAATCACACCTGGTACCCTGTCAACAAATTATATTCCTGGGAGCAAGCTTGAATACAACTTCCCAGATGGCTTTCCTCATGTCAGAGAAATAAATTCACTTGACAACCTACTTCAAACAAGTGGCCACAAAAACCCTGCTATCTGCAAGGCAAATACTACAAGCCTTGGGGTTCATGGCCTCCTGCATTCTTCTAATTCCATATGCAAGACTGCATATGAGGAAATTACAATGGTATCTAAAAAGCCTATGGTGTCAACATTCTCAGGATCTAGAAGCAATGATTCCTATCATTCCTTGTCTATGCCTAGAGTTCCTTTGGTGGGCAGAGGCCTGCCACCAAAACAAGGGACTACCATTCACACTAATCCCTGCCACCCAAACCCTAACAACAGACACATCAGACTATGCATGGGGGGGGGGGCGCACCTGGCAGGGAAGTGCATTCAGGGCAAATGGAACCCAATTCAAATGCACCTTCACATCAATCATAAAGAAATGTTAGCTGTACAGAATGCTCTGACAGCCTTCAAGTACCACATTCTTCCAGGACAATTAATGGTAGAGACGGACAACACCACTGTTATGTGGTACATAAACAAGCAGGGGGGTACACATTCTTACCCCCTCTGCAGACTAGCCATGGCATTGTGGAACACAGCCTTGAGCTACCAAGTGCATCTACAAGCTCAGTTCCTGCCAGGAAAACTAAATACACTGGCAGACAGACTAAGCAGAAACCTCATGGACCCACATGAGTGGAAACTGGAACCAAGGATTTTCAACATGTTAATATGAACCACTAGGAAAGAAGACCTCAGTGCCATCAAGTTTATTGAAGGTTAAGTGCTTTCATCTGCATAAGACCAGACTTCATCAGAACAAATTACATACAAAAATACTCCCCTTAAATACACTCCTTAAAAACTCCCTAATTAGTTACAATTAAAAACAATTAAAATATTTAAGGACACAACCTTTTTAGGTTACATATAACAACCATATCTTTTCATTTTTAAAATACTAGAAATACTTGTGCATTCATTTAAACTTGGAAACTGTGTTGCATTTAAAATTACTTGCCAACATAATTCACTTCTTCTAACTTTTCTGGAACAATAAGGCCCTGTGTATCAAAATAAATCTGTTGGATTACTAAAAAACTAAATTTGTGATCACAACATTTGTCAATATGTCTACTGAGTCCGTTAGTTTTAACTTTTTTTGAAATATCCATAATATTTTCATATATCCTGGATTTAAATGTTCTAACAGTTTTTCCTACATAAAATGCAGGACAATCCAGGCACTTCACCAGGTAAACAATATTACTAGACAAACAGTCAAAATGTGAATGTATATATAATTTTTTACCATTCAACTCAAATACACACCCTGTTTCCATTATATAAGCACACTGATTACATCTTCCACACTTAAAGTTTCCAATTTTTCTGTTTGAATGTCCTTCTTTTAATTTACAACTACCTCTTTTAAACAAATTTTTAAAATTTAAATCTCTTCTGAACACACATTTAGGGATAATACCAAATAAATCCACTAAGTCCTGATCGGACATTAATAAAGGCCAATTTTTCTTTATGATCCCACAAATTTCTTCACTATCTTTGTTGTATGTGCTAATAAAAGAAAACCACCTGTTGGTTAACATACTATTAATGTTCCTGTTTTGATTTTCTAAAACTGGAACAGGTGGGATTGTTCAAATTTAATATAGTTGAATATATGTTCCTATTTCTCTTATCCATAATTTCCTCACGCAAATTTTTCAATAAATGTTCAGGATAACCCCTAACTGCAAACATGTTCGAAATAAAATTTACTTCATGCTCGAAGTCTGCCTTCCTTATGACCATTCTAGCTGCCCTCACCAGTTGACCCTTCACTACAGCTTTTTTCTGGTGAAAAGGATGGCAGCTAGAATAGTCCAAATATGCATTTGAAAAGGTAGATTTTCTGAATATTTTGGTATATAAATAACCTTGATCCTGATCCAATGTAACTTCAACATCCACATAAACAATCCTATTTCTATTGTATTCATAAGTACATTGCAAATAATCAACTGAACTGTTAATGAATTCAAAGAACTCATTTAAATCTCATAAAGAACCCCTCCAAACAAAAAAGACATTGTCTAAAAAACATGTATCGTTAGAAATAAATACTTTGAATTTGCTTGTGAACAATGTGTTACATTCCCAGAAGGACATAACAAAATTGGCAAATGTGGGGACACACGCTGCCCCCATAGTAACACCTACCAACTGTCTAAAAAATTGCCCTTCAAAAAATATATAATTGTTGTTTAATACTGCTTCCATTAAGGTGATAAGGTTATTAATCTTGTGTCCTTCGAATTTTTTTGATAATACCAATTGGGCTTCTAGCCACTCCAAACCTATTTTGTGAGGTATTACACTGAATAAATTACATCCATCCATTGTAACTAAATAAAATTCCCCCGTAGTGTCTACTTTGTTTAAACCAAGCAAAAAATGCCATGAATCCTTACAAATATAATCAAATGTCTATAGAGCCTTTTTAAACTGTTCATCTAAAAAATGTGCTATAAAATAGGTTTTAGATCTTTTTGAATCCACTATAGGCCGAAAAGGCGGATTGAACAGGGTTTTATGGATTTTGGAGATGCCAAATATACTTCCAACTACAGGATGTTCATTCTTCATGTAAATATGTTCATCCAAGGTAATGTTCCCTTGCAATATCATGTCTTCAAACAATAAATCTATTTTATACCAAGCAACATAAATTTCGTTGTGTGAAATTTCTTCATAACTGCTGTCGGTAAGTATATTATTCATGGCCCCTACATAATCTACCTGATCCATAAGAACTAAACCATTGCCTTTGTCAGGCTTCATAAAATGCAAATTCCTATCGTGCATAATGTCATACAGCAGGTTGTTCCCTTCCTTATCCAAATTGTAAAACCCTTGTTTTCCTTTTCTTTTCTTTTTATTAAAAACTTGCCTAAAATCCAATTCACACATCTGTTCAAAGGCTACTAATTTGTTATTAAGGCGTGGGTTAAATGTACTTGCCCTTTTGCAACCCATCTCCCCATGTTTGCAATCACTAATTCTGTTGCAAAAATACATGCCTAAATTCAATTTATGTAAAAACATTTTAAAATCAATAACCACATCTGCAATGTTAGCATCTCTACAAGTCACAAAGGTGAATCCCTTAGACAACAGGTTTGCATGAACAGTTTCCAAATGTTTGCTAGAATAATTAAACAACTTGAAATCACCCACTGCATTACTAATCACAACAGGTGTTGTAACTCCTTGTTCTGAATTTAATTCCATAAACATATCCACACTAAATTGCTCTCCCACTGAATTACTAAATAGGTTAAAATCAAGTGGGGATAAAAAGGTGCATGTTCATTAGAAGAAACAACATTGTCCACAATATTAAAACTGTTTGTGTAGTCAGTCAATTCAACATTACATGCAACACTGTCCGCTTCTATATCAACGTATTTAACTAAATCCAATTCCGAAGGCAAAGAATGCACAGTAAGTAAAGATTGGTCAAAACTGCATAATGTGCTGTACACACTGTCATTGATACTAGATTCTCTTAATTGAAGAGCAGAAGAATCAAACCCCAACATATTGGCAACGCTAGGAGAAATTTCCTCGCACTGTCACTCTCAAAAGATAGTTTGGTAGATGAATAAACTGTCTCTAGGCAGTCTTGAATACAGTTGCATGTAAAGTTAATGTTACCTAAACTTCTTTCACTCACCACCTCCTGTAAGCATTGGACTCGTTGTTCTCCCTCTTGGGTCTCGCTCCCTGGTTTTGATAATCTCTGGGGGAACACCTGTCCTCATAACCCTTGTTTTTCAAATGCTGGTAGGAAAAATGATCTTGTTGTCATCGATCTTGCAACTGTTGAGAATGCCAAAACTCAGGAATATCAGAGGAGGGCTCCTGTTGAAACCTTCATTCCTGGGAGGTGTCCATCCCTCGTGTATATACATGCTGATTGGTTGATGCTTGTTTACTGCTTACTGAAATAGTCAGCTTGGGGTATGCCCACTGTTTTTGATATTCATCCAAATCTCTCCTCAGTTTATTGCATTTACGATTAAAAATGCCTGCACAAATGTTACCCACATGAACAAAAATGTTGTCAAAAGATGCTCTGTCCTTCAGCTGGAAAAACCTATCAGTTTATGCCTTTCCTTCTCTGCCTCTGCTCTCCAAAGTACTACTAAAGATCAAACAGGACAAACCAAGGATGATTTTGATTGCACCAGCCTGCCCACGCCAACACTGGTACCCCCTCCTGTGCAGTGTGTCACTGTTGGCCCTATGGCACCTGCCTCAGACTTCTACCCTGCTGTCTCAGTAGGAGATCCAGATTCCGCACCCTCAGCTTCACTCACTGAACCTAGCAGCCTGCCTAATTAACTAAGCTATCCTTTACCATCCCTCAGTAAACCAGTGATGGATGTCATTTTAGAGGCAAGGGGGCCTAGTTCTAGAAAATCTTATGCTGGAAAATGGAAAAGATGCTGTTCCTGGAACCAGTCTCAAGGGATGAGCACAGCAGTGCCCAATTTACCCCAGATTTTACAATACTTAACTGAGATGCTTCACAAGGGCCTGTCTTTTTCCTCAATAAAAATTCATGCCTTAACCATTTCAGCTAATTATAACACAGAGCCTCCCCTCTTCTCTCATCCACTGCTCAAGCAGTTCCTCAGAGGGGCCAAAAATTTAAGACCACCCAGGAGAGCTCCAACTCCAGCCTGGGACCTTAACTTTGTACTGGAGAAACTCACCCTTCCTCCTTTTGAGCCAGATGCTACTGCAGATTTAAAATTCCTTTATTGGAAAACAGCTTCCCTTTTAGCCATCACTTCAGCAAGGAGGGCATCTGAATTACAGGCCCTTATGGCAGTGGAGCCTTTCATCATCTTTCATGCGGACAGGGTGCCCCTCAGGACCAATCCCTCCTTCATGCCAAAGGTGCTATCCAGTATGGCCTTTAATCAGTCCATTCATTTGCCAACCTTCTTTCCTAATCCACAGAACAAAGGGGAACGGATACTGCACTCCTTAGATGTGTACAGACAACTTAGATTCTACTTGGACAGGACTAAACCTCAAAGGAAATCTGAACAACTGCTGCTGGCAATTGCTGCAGGGATAGAGGGAAGGCTATTTCAAAGCAAACATATTTACAAATGGATAGGCCATTGCATTCATTTCTGCTATATGCACCATGGAAAACCTATCCCACAGGGGATCAGAACCCACTCAACCAGAGCTGCATCTACCTCTAAAGCCTTTCTCAGAGGCGTACCTACCAGGGACATCCTAGAAGCTGCTACCTGGAGTTCTGTACATACTTTCACCAAGCATTACCATTTGCCAATTTTCTCTAAGTACAGAGCTGGCTTTGTCACTGCAGTTTTGCAGGTCCGAATAGCTGGCCCTAATGCTATCTAAATTCCTCCTTTCATCCTTAGCTTTCGGAGTTTACCCAAATGTAATGACTGCAACAGTGAAACATGAAGAACATAGTACAGTTGTGTACACTTACCATAAATGTAGATGTTCAAGTGTATTCACTGTTGCAGTCCTGGTTACCCTGCCTCCAGCCCCCTGACTTTATTTGGCTATACCTCTTCTCTCCTTTTCAATGCTTAAAAGCTTTTTGTTGTATTTGCTTTTTTGTTTGAGGTCTAACCTTGTATATTTATAGATTTAATTGCTTCCCATTGGGGGGCACCTGACATCTGGGGCAAGAAAAACTGATGTAATGATGTTGGCTGCATGTTTTATACCCCTGATGACCTGACGTCACGGAAGAAGAGACAGCAACCAATGTAGGACCCAAGACTTTGTTAATCAGGCTGACTGAGGGCTACTGCAAGCAGATAACCCAAATGTAATGACTGCAACAGTGAATACACTCAAACATCTACATTTATGGTAAGTGTACACAACTGTACTTTCTCATTCTGAAACTTCCACTCTCTCTGACTTCATCTCCTGCCTCTTTTTAACTCTATATTTTATTGCTAATCTCTGGTACTCCTCAATTTTATTCCACCTCATCCTCTTTACGGTCTTCTACTTATTTCTGCCGCTCTCTCATTTCTAACTTCCTTACCTCTACCTGCTTATTGTCTCCTGCAATCTACCCTCAGGGCATCTATTTTTTCCCAAAACCTACTTATTGAAAGTGTAGGGCAATTTATACAATACTACATTTATCACTTGTACAGGGAGCTGCTTTTATACCAATAAGCCTATAGTTAAGAATAGGATTTATATTCATATTTTTATCATGTTGTTTTTGTAGCTGAATGACTCCAGGGCTTTCATTATGAATTGTATTCCATTGTCAAATGATGCCTTTGCTAACAAATTACTTTGTTTAATTGTATGCCTTTAAGAACCGGGTTATGCCTGAAAATTGTCCTTGGACCAGTGGCCCTACAAGGCTGCTAAGTGTAAAAGAAAGAATGAAAGAAAGAAAAAAATCATACACACACACACACACACACACACACACACACACACACACACACACACACACACACACACAGACACTCGCACATAGACTCTCACACTGATTTGTGTGGCAATAGTTTTGTGAGGTAAATTAGATTTCCATCAGGGTACCCCAAAACAGCTGCTACTGTTGTATTCTAACGTACCACCAACATAATGTGCTTGACATACACAGGTTATCTATACTGACTAATGTACAGGCTAATAAAACAGTATAACATGCAAGGACTCCATACTGTTATTACACCAAATTATAATGAATGCAAAGCAGATGAGATGCAAATGCAAACCATAAGCACGCCAGATTTCAATAAGATTCTGAATAGTTCTTTCCCATGTACTGGATGTGCTGCAGTGATGTCACTGTGTAACAAATCACAATCATGATGCATGGTGCAGCCAAGCTCCAACATGTCAGGCTATGTGAGCAAACAAGTACCGTTGAAATGTTAAGTGCTTCATGTATCTTCAACATTTATATATAACCACCCCCAAGAGTGTCGTATGAGCATGACATGCCGTACACAGATGTATACTAATATAAATGTTAATATAGATTTGCCCATGCATGTTATGTACTTTTGCAGCATATGTTACTCAGACTACCTTGCTGTGCCCCCTGTTAATGCCTGTCTGGCTCCAGCTCAGCATTACTATTACAAAAGGCATGCAGGGTGGTCTATATCACATGTGGCTTGCAAACATATAGCATCCCTCCTGTGGATGCAGCACTGCTGCTATACAGGGCAGTCAGGGCCCACTGCTGTATGTCCTGTTTACCAAGCCACATCTCTCCCTGTAGTGCTTATTGTACTATTTCTATCAAAGTGACATAGGAAGCTCTTATTGTGTAACTTGTTTACAAAGATTCATCTTAAAAAACATAGAGGCCCCTGAGTGGATCACACCATAAGCTCCATAGCTCTCCAATAACTGTACCAGTAAATTGTAAAACCAAGAGTTGTTTTATTTCCAAAATAACAGTTAAACAATAGAGACGTCTTCAGAACTAAAAGGCATTCACTGATCAAACAATTTATAGCGTAAAACACAATAAGTAACTACCAACATTTTCTCTATATCTTTTAAAGACATAGCAACAAAATAAAATATCTAACAGTGTGACTACATACAATTTGCCATGCAACTTAAATAATAATGATTTAACTAATCAGTAGAAATATGTAAGATGTTACAAGATAAAGTATAATATATATAATCAAAAACAATGTCATTATATTATGGAACTTAAGGGAAGTTTTTTATAAAGTAAACTTAGCCAAGCTTAATTGTAACACCAAAGATGTGGTATACATTTAGATTTGCCAGACCCGTGGAAGTTACTATATAGGGAAAACAGAAAGGAAGTTCAAAACTAGGATTTATGAACACCTTTATGCAACTCTAAGGAGAATATGAATAATTCCCTATATAAACACTCAATTCAGTGCCATGGATTTACATGTTTTAAGTTTGCTATTTTGGAACAAGTACCAATACATCCTAGGGGTAGCTGGTGGGAATTGCCTCTTGAATTAAGGGAATTGTATTGGATTATAAAGCTGCAGTCCAACATACCACCAGGTGCAAATGAGTATCTCTCCCTGACCCCAGTTCTTAAAAAGAGAGCTCTTGAACTATAATATGTTCCACATATTTTAACACTATATATATTATAAGAGAGAAATACACCTGTTGAGATAAATAAACTGCTGGAAATAAAAATGAAAATGTGTAACAGCAAACACCAGTGGAATAAAACAGTGCCAGGAGTTAGAAAAAAAATGTTTATTAGCTAATAAAATTAAAAAGGTAAGCACTTTCACATCTTCTTCATCAGAGCTTCTACAGATAATGAATAAACTAGCATGCTTATATATGCAAACATCAATCAAAGTGAGGCAAACAGGTTGAAGCAATCAATTGAAGCATTATATTAAGCCAAGCATAAATATAGCATATGCTTAATAACAACAATTAAACTAATAAAACACCTGTATAGGAAGTAAAATTACTCAAACATTCCTGGAAAATGCGTCAATACACTTTCAGTACTACAGTACTACAAAAAAAAAAAATTCTCTTTTCCCGCCTTTGCTGAACTAGATTAGTCCAGATTTCAGGTTTTGCTGAATTCCAGACTCTGGTATAGTTTCCTGTGTTGCCCATATCCTTACTTGGATAGGAGGAAGCTTCTCTGTTCACCAGTGAGAGTGGGGAGCTTTGAGCAGCCTATCTGTCCCTGGAGGAGTGGTCTCAGCCCTGAAACTAGTAGCTTAATGGCCGTTTTGGGTCAATTCCTGTCTCTTTCAGTTTCCCTGCTTTAAAACCCGCATTTGCGCAATTTTGCACGATTTTGCGAATAGAGCAGCATCGGACAGCGCCGCTTAAACGGGTTTAAACTATTCCCAGCTCCACAAAGTCTGCTCTTCACATTTTCCCTTAGAACTGTTCTAAATCTCAAAGTAAGCACTCTATTTTCATTCTAAAGCCCTGCAGTTGCTTGTATAAGTAATCTTATAAGTAAGCACTAATAAACTAAAGCACTACACCCTCTTATACTCCCTTAAAGTACTTGGCTCCTTATTGGTGCTTTTTGATCAGTCAAAAAGTAGTTCCTTATACTATTCTGGCATGTCCAAAAGTCAGTTTCGGGTTTACTCTCCAGTCCAGCTGGTGAATCTGAGAATCTTGAGGCAATGTTACAACTGCCTTATGTACACAGACCACCCTCTCCTCCTCCCAACAAGCTCAAATATATGTGAGAGATGCAACTATATAGCCAAACTGGAGGCTGAGCTCTCTCAACCCAGTACTGGTGCAGTCAGTCAGGTGGAGAAGGTAACCACACACACCACAAATCCAGTCTCATATAGACCTATCGCAACAGCAAACCAAACACATAAACACACAAAAACATACTCGGAGGTTCTAAATAAAAATCTTCCCAAGCAGCAGAGACCTCCAAAGCAGACATCCAAGCAACCGCTACCCCACAACAATATCCACGTATCACATAGTTCACAAAGTCAGTGTGCCACACAGTCACAGCCCTTAAGGCTAAATGACACACCTAATATACTTGTAATAGGTGACTCTATTGTCAGACACACTGACGTCCCACTCACCAGGCTGAAAAAGGAGAAGGTCACTGTAAGCTGCCTGTCAGGTGCCAGGATCTGCCACATAACACAAGCACTCGGGTCACTCCAAAGCAAGTACAAATATGACGCCGTCATTGTCCATGCTGATGTGAATGACCTGAGATGTACCTCCCTGGACTACATGAAAAGAGACATAGAGGAACTCTCTGATCATGTAGCCCAGGCCGGTATGACGGCATCTTACCCTCACCAAGAATGATGCAACAGTATAAAGACAAAATGATCAATTTTAACAATTGGCTAAAGTATTGGTGTCATTTGAAGGGGATCCAGTGTCTGTCAGCCTGGGATGACATGCTCAACAAGCCACATTGCTTTGCTAGGGATGGCTTGCACCTGTCACCCCTGGGCTTTCGAATATTGGCTAAGGCTCTTGCCACCCCCATAGTGCCGTTTTTAGGCAAGGCTCAAAAGACAAACCCACCTTCACAGACAACACAAGGAAAAAGAAACTAAGGGTAATGCTGCTCAACGCCAGAAGTCTAAACCTCAAGATGCATGCACTTGAGGCTCTCCTCAGTATTGAGAATATCGATATCTGTGCAGTAACAGAAACCTGGTTCAAGGCTCCCGAGAGCACCCCAGCACTACCAGGTTATACCTCATACCATGATTTTCGGCCCCAAAACTCAGACTTGAACCACAAAAGGAGGGGGAGTATCCATATTCATCAAAGATACCCACACCTCCAGGTTAGTGGCACTGCACGAAGCATCGGAGACCATCCATGTGCAACTAACAATGGGCAAAACTGCCTTTCAGTTTGTAGCCTGCTACAGACCACCCTCCCAAACTCAGGAACCCCACTCAGCTTTCCTGAGAACACTGGAGAATATGAAGGTCTCTCCAAACACCATCATATTGGGTGACTTCAACTACCCAAACATAAACTGGGAGCACTACTCAAGCCCCAACACCCTTGCCCAATGCCTCCTATAATTTATAAACTCAAATGCTATCGAACAACTGGTCACCACTCCCACAAGAGGGGAAAACATATTGGACCTGATCATCACCAACATGGGGACTCTATGTTCCATACCAGAGGTATACCCCTCATTGGTAAGATCAGACCATAAATTAATCTCACTGGACATCCATATCCCGTCCCCACCCCCAGCTAAGGAAACCACGGTGAAGAACTTCTCAAAAGCAAACTTCACACTTCTCAAAACTGAGGTGGAATCCTTCAAAGCCCCTGGGCCAGTGGAAAATAGCCCAAACTGCAGAATCCTTTACAAACACATTCTATGGACACCTACAGGAATGCATGGATCGTGCTATCCAAAATAAAACCAAGACTCACTCCCCCAAAGGCAGGAGACCTGTCTGGTGGACCCCAGCCATAAATAAGCTATACAACAGAAGGAGGAAGCTACTACATAATAGAGCAAAATCCCAAAAAGGGAAGGCATCTCTGATCAGTACTAGCAAGAAACTACGAAGAAAAATTGCACAAGATGCTAAAGATAATCACAAGGCCTTTTTTAGTTATGTCAGGAACCTGGGTGGCAACTCCCAGATATGCTCTGAGTTAGTGCAAAATGACAAAAAATACACTGAATCCACAGACATTGCCAACATCCCAGCAAACAGGTTCAGTGCAGACTTCTTCCCCCTCTTCCCCCTCAAAAGAGCAAATGTCTATCCCAACAGAGTGTAGCCTCCCTGACATCACAGATGCACAGGTGAGAGCTTCCCTCTCCAAAGCAAAAAACACAGCATCAATGGGACCGGACAGTGTCCCGGGCTGCGTCTTACATGAGCTCCAAGAAGAACTGAACCCTCACATGAAGTCACTGTTCAATCTCAGCCTTACTACAGGATATGTACCCAAGGAATGGCATACAGCAACAGTGGTCCCACTCCACAAAAGTGGTGCCACAACAGACCCCGGAAACTATCGCCCTATAAGCCTGACTAGCCTGGTCTGCAAAGCTATGGAGCGTATCATCATGGAACTAATAAACAAAGACATTGGGAACCTTCAAACACTGGATCCTACCCAATTCGGCTTTGTTAAGGGCAGATCTTGCCTCTTGAACCTGGTCGACTTCTTTGAAACAGTCACCAAGGCCTTAGATGAAGGGAAGGTAGTCCACACAGCCTACCTGGACCTCGCAAAAGCCTTCGACACAATACCCCACTCGGGCATCATAAATAAGCTCACCAGCTTAAATATCAACCTCTATGTCACAAGATGGGTTGCAAACTGGCTCAGGGATAGAACCCACATGGCCAGAATTGCAGGTGCCATGTCAGACTTTAAACCAGTTACAAGTGGCGTCCCACAAGGCTCAGTCCTGGGACCTCTCTTGTTCGGTATATATTTCTCTGAGGTACAGGCTAACACGGGAGGACTATGGCTGACCAAGTTCGCAGATGACTGCAAACTGGTTGCCATAATCGACTCGCCGACTGACACAAGCATCCTCCAAAAGGGTCTCACAGAGACGGATAACTGGTGCCAGAGCCATGGCCTAAAGCTAAATGCAAAAAAGTGCATAGTCATCCCCTTTGGGAAAAACAAAGTGCCCACAAATTACCACATAGCTGGTAATCCATTAAGTACAGAAGAAGTAATTAGGGATTTGGGGACCCAAGTAGATAGCAATCTCTCCTTTGACAATCACGTTGCCAAAGTGGTTAGAAAGACCTTCTATATATTCCACCTTATCACGAAAGGGTTCACATCTAGATCAAGAGAGGTCATTGTAACCCTCTACTCATCACTCATCAGGCCCATAATTGAATACAATGCCCCATTTGGGATGTACCTTACCCGACACCTGCAGCAACTGGAAAGACCCCAAAAGTACCTCACCAAGAGGATCAAGGGACTCAAACAGATGCCCTACACAGTTAGGCTAAAGAAACTTCAGCTCTACTCAGTTGCTTACCGCCTACTCAGAGGCAATCTGTGCCTGACGTATAAAGCCATGTCCAAACCAGAATTAATGGACATGCTCCACCTCAGGAAATCCAAATCCCTTAGAGCTACACGCTCCAGGGGCTTAAACCTCAGCACAGAAATAAATAGGACATGCTGGAGGGACAGATTCATATCCCAGAGGCTCCCCTCACTCTGGAACAAAATCCCAATCCATGTTAGGCAGAGCCCCTCAATGACCCTCTTCAAGAGAAATCTTGACGAGTGGATGAGAGATCGTAGGTTTACCCCTGGGATCTCTTCTGTGTCCCTACTAGACAGAGGCACAGTAAACTAACCTTAAAAGGGCTATCTTCTGTGACCTACTATACAGAGGCACAGTTAACTAATCTAAAAGGGTGGCGAAAGCCAAACACACTCTGGCTAGGCTTATAAATGCCCTAGGGCAGATAGCCTAGTATCAACCTATGAACCTATGAACTAATCCAACATTGATCTGTTTAAAGCAAGTTCTATAAAAAAGTAATATAAAATAATGCAACAATATACATATAATAAATATAAGAAATGTAAATAAATACAAAATGTATACAATGGCATTATATATATTTTAATAACACTCTGCAGTTATCACTTTCTAAGGCTTCATCCCTTTAGAATAGGTCTTAATGGGACTTTTTCATTAAGACCACTGCCCTGATCTGCTCTTAACCTAATCATCCAGTTGACCTCCTTCGTTTCAGTAAGGTTTCTAATATCACCACCTCGGACACTGGGGTTTATCCTATCAATCATCATGAACTTAAAAGAGTGTCTCGTATCAGTGGTCATAACGTGTTTGGACAAGGCATTGTTGGCAGAAGCACAATGGGTACTGTATAAATGCACCCTAATCCTGTCTTTCAGAGATCTATCCATCTTGCCTACATAAAATGCTTTTCAGACCGTGCAGCTGGCAAGGTAGACCACATGTGATGTCAGATAGGTTGTGTGCACCTTAAAATCAAACCTATGTCTATTATCAGGATGTTGAAAACACCAACTACTGTCTACATAGTTAGAAAAATGACATGCTCCACATGCCATTGTACTGGTTCCACACTCTGAGACACACCAGGTTTCTGGTTGCCTGGATAGAATAATAATCTTTTTAGATTTTTCTTACTTTTATATAAGAATCTGGGAGTATCACCTACAAGCCTCTGGATGTTGGGGTCAGTTGTTAATATGTTCCAGTGTCTCTTAATAACATTCATTGTCATCCTAGTGTCAGTGGTGTAAGTTAGAGGAACAGAGATATTAGTAGGTTTAATGGGAGTTGGTCTCCTACCATTGGAATCAGTGGAGTGTTCAGAGTACTACAGTCTGGTTATACTGGATCTAAGTGGAGATATGCTACAAAGTATATCATCAACCTCATTTTCTTTATAGCCTCTGTCAGTCAACTTGCCTTTTAAGCCTAACAACTCATATTTAAAACCATCATTTGTCCCATTCAGCCTAAAGGCTCTCAACCCCTGTCCCTTAACTATATTCTTAAACATATGTGATGGGTGCATGCTATCTCAATGCAACAGGGATTAGGTACATGTTTGTTTTTTAGGCTTTCATTTAAATAAATGTTATCACACCGGAGGTTCTGTACCTTAAAGAGTATTTGTTCTAAGTCATTCATCTTACCCTCCAGTGTTTTAGGGTGTTTATGGTCATAAATTCTTAAAGTCTGACCGTGAAAAACAATATCATTGTTAATCCAGTCTCTAAAGTTGAAATTAGTGTTGTTAACGATGGAAATGTCTGACTCATCCATCTGCCTGATGTTATTTATTATTGTAGACCAGTTGGAAGTTCCATTTCCGCCGCCATAAGTAAAATCTCCCTGGTACAACAAACACGTTTGAATTGAATGTGCTGCCTTCCATTTTATAGTCTCAGTGCATTCTGGGATTTGTAGTCTGTCAATTTTCTTCTCCAGGGCATTAACCTGTTCTGAAAGCAGAGCTACAATTTTGAGTTAACTAACATTCTGTAGAGATACCATTACTGTTTGAAGAATTTCCCAAGATGGTGGAAAAGGCAACACAGTTGTTTGACTGTTGTTCATGTCTTTAAAATTGAGCTGTAGTCATAAGAAAATGAATTACCAATAGGAAAATGCTCTATATAAATGGAAATAATTCTGTCCACTTCCACAAATAATATTCTCCATTAGAATTGCATAAAGGTGTTCATAAATCCTAGTTTTGAACTTCATTTCTGTTTTTCCTATATAGTAACCTCCACAGGTCTGGCAAACTGAAATGTATACCACACCTTTGGTATCAATCTGAAGTGATGGCAAGTTGGGTACTAAATGTATGCCACAACTAGGCAAAAGCAACTTGACAGACAGTATTATAAAGGACAAATCCTACAGTCAACATAGTGATAGTTTGGTTATTCCAGGGTGAAGGTGCAGCAGAGGTTAGGAAAATTATTTCCAGAAATTGGACAATATTTATAGATAACCCCAGTATATTGAATATTTTGGCGCTATGAACCAAAGTTTGTTTCTAAAACTGGGAGTAATTTGAAGCTACATTTTGAGCAACCTATGTATTTAACACCCCTCCCTGATAAAGGGAAGACAAAATGTGGTTCCTGTAGGCAATATCATTATATTATGGAACTTAATAACATTGTTTTAAGGGAAGTTGGTTATAAAGTAAACTTAGCCAAGGGTAACTGCAGCACCAAATGTGTGGTATACATTTCGATTTGCCAGACCTGTAGAGATAGGGAAAAAAGAAAGGAAGTTTAAAACTAGGATTTATGAACTCTTTTTATGCAATTCTAAAGGAGAATATTAATAATTCCCTATATATATAAACACTCACTTCAGTGTCATGGAATTATATGTTTTAAGTTTGCTATTTTGGAACAAGTACCAACACATCCTAGGGGTGGTTGGTGGGAATTGTCTCTTGAGTTAAAGGAATTGCATTGGATTATAAAGCTGCAGTCCAACATACCACCAGGTGTAAATGAGTATCTGTCCCTGACCCCAGTTTTTAACCGAGAGCTCTTGAACTATATATAACATGTTTCACATATTTTAACATTATATATATTATACTTTATCTTTTAACATCTTACATATTTATACTGATTAGTTAAAGCATTATTATTTAAGTTGCATGGCAAATTTTATGTCGTTACACTGTTAGATGTTTTCGTATGTTACTATGTCTTTAAAAGAGAGAGAAAAAATGTTGGTAGTTAATTATTGTGTGTTACACTATAAATTGTTTGATCAGTGAATTATTTTTAGTTCTGAAGAAGTCTCTAATGTTTAACTGAGACAAAAGTGCTTAACTTTTTTTGGGGGAAATAAAATGACTCTTGGTTTTACAATTTACTGGAATAGTTCTTGGAGAGGTATGGAGCTTATGGTGTGATCCACTCAGGGGCCTCTATGTTTTATCAAGTTATCATTTATTGGATTTTTTCCAAGTCTGCTTTATTCTTAAAGATTCATCTTACCCAGAGTACCTACACTGCTATTCCAACACATGGCACCCAGGTCTCCTTACTGCTTGATCTAGTTTCAAAGCTCCAACTTGCATCGTACAATATTATTAAACTGGGTGGAGAATCATATCTGTTAAATGACCTGTTAATGTATGTATTGCAAACTCCAGAACTGATAACACTTATGTGTAAGATAGAGAGTGTCCCCCCAGATACACACACACACACACACACACACACACACACACACACACACACACACACACACACACGCACACACACACACCTTAGTGTGCCATATTTCTTGAGAGACTCATATAGCATTTATTTCCTTTCAGAAGTACATGATGCTGGATAATAGATGCATGAATCTATCTCTAAACTGCTTATCAGATCAGTGACAGAGTTATCAGCAGTGACAGTGAATGTTACCACGGTAAACCGGAATGGGGCAACATACATTTGAAACTGTAAATCTTAGGGGCACTGTAAGGCAACTACCTGCAAAGTACACAGCTGAAATACACAACAGGTCAGTGACCCACACATCAGAGTTAGATCCAAGACCAGCAGGAGAAGTATATAGGA
>NC_056734.1:207265549-207318049 GCF_019279795.1 Protopterus annectens
AATATGATCTGTGTTCCACAGCTTAGAATACAAACACATTGAAACTTTTTTTAAATGAGTGTCAAAAAATTTAACGTGTAAATACAAAACTTCTTTCACAGTTTTTCAGTGCTGTTTACATTAGTTTCTGTACGTGTCATTCAATGGAAAAAAGACTCATAGACCTATGGAAAATGTTCATAAATTATTATGCAAAATCTGAAAAAAAAAATTGCTCAAACTTTTTTTTGTAAACAATACTTTACAGTGACGAGCAACACCCTCTTCTCCAAGCATGCATGAGCACACACATCCACAGACACACACACACACACACACACACACACACACACACACACACACACACACACACACACACACACACACACACACAAGCACACACACACACACACACACCTCATGCAGGTGGTTTCCCCCACCTGGAGCTCTTAACCTAATGTTATCAACTCTGAGGTCATTATTACCTCTAGACAAGGACACATATTGATTGCATCAACCTAATTTGAGGAAAGCATATTTTGGACAAGTGTTTATGTTCGAGTTGTTGAGTTTTAGCCATATGATTTGTACTCCTAACACTGTGTAAAATATCTGAATATGGAGGTTATAGTGAGGGGTAAACAATATTCCTAGAGATTCAGAATCACTGAGCCACAATCACAGCCAGCCCTCCTCTGTTTACTGAGCATGTGCAACAAGCCTTGATGCTCACTGACAGCCACTGCAGCAAGGCAAGAGTGTGCAAAGAGGAGCTCCTGAAATAACCTGGTTGTAGATGTGGCAAGGACTGTACCTACGAGGATAAAGTAGGTAGTAGCATCATACAAACAAACATGTACTATAGAGAAGACTGTTAAGGGAGCTGGTGACACAATCAGTGTGGGAGAAAATGGAGAGGAAGCATCAGACACACAGAGGAAAGACACTAGTGATGGGGGAGGCGAGTGTGGCAGCTTGACACACCACTGGCTGTGATGTTCCTGCCAGTCATGTAGTAGCCAACGGTGGTGCAGTAACAGGCCTGGATGATGTCATTGGTACTGGTTTTGATGCATGTTGTCATGTAAATAAAGAGAGGACATATAAAACATCAGAGTGGAGGAAAAAAAGAGTATGCCTAGATTAAGCAACTGCATTTACATCATCGAGTCTGACCACTTTACCTGTACTATAATGCAAAGGTCAGGAAAACAACCACCCTACTTTAACAAAGCTGTACCTATATGCAGCTCATACTGGACTTCAACCTACCACCTTCATTCTATGTACTGCTGATGGACTTTGTTAACACCCTGAGCTACAGGATCATTCTGACAACATTAAAAAAAAAGTTTCAGGGAAACAGCAGTTGTCAAGCAACTTGTAGAAAGATGGAATAAAAGAATCAGAGCCATACAACACTGAGGGGACTTGAACTCTAAAATCTTCATCACACTTATTGCACAAATGACTTCATTTACAGGATAAGCTACAGCAGTACACTGGCAAAAGGCTTCAGAGAACCAGACAGACAGAATTGGGGGGGGGGGGGTCACACAATTACAGAATGAAAGAACAGGAGATTCAGCAATGATGCATTATGGTCTATACTGTTATACACTGGCATTAGATGGCAGTGCAATATAATGCATGGGGATGTCTTCAATTCTTGATAGCTGTACCGTGTGTTGTATGTGCCGGCTGCCTCTCAAGAATGCTTGGCTCATGTGTGTAGCAGGTGCTTCCCAAGGTCAACACCCACAGTGATTGTACTTAATAGTTGGAGGCATGAAACATGGAAACACAGTGATCAGTGCCAGTGCTCAGCAGTTACGCATGGGCATTGACATTGTGACCAGCCACACACTGTACAATCACAAAGGATAACTGATTCTGAAGCCCTTCATGGGGCATGTGTGAGGTGGTTTATCTATTTTTTGACTATATTGAAGGATAGAAATTGGAGTACAGGAAAATGATAAAAAGGAAGGTAAAACAGTAGGTGAGCAACCAAGGAATGATGAGGATGCAGGTGGCGAAGGTGGGGTCTTTTTTTTGTGAGACAGTTGCCCATTATTTATTCAGAAAGAGAAGATAAGTTGGGGAAGGAAGGAAGGAATTTTACAAGAAGGTAAGAGTGTTAGCTTAGGTAGCAGGGGAAACCATACAAGTGTGACAGGAGGTGCTGGAGAACAAACGCAGTGGGTAAACTGACATCAAATGAAAACAGGGAGAATAATGCTGAGGGGAGGAGGGGTAAGGGGGGTGGACGGAGAAACACCAGGATGGCGTTAGGATGTGGTGTCTGCAACTGTAGTCACTGCCAGCTGTGACCCTGTGGGAGATTACTCATCACACTGGGTAGGGTCACCACTGGGTCCTGGCTCAGATGGTGGAGACTGTGCTGCTTAGGGATACAGCTCAATGAGTTGTAGAGGAAGTTCGTTATACAGCTGATTCAGTCATCCAACCTTCTGTCAGTAACCTCCCCCACAATGTCTGCCAGCTACTGATGGGTAACAAAGGTGTCACCTCACTGGCACTGCTATTGGTGGCTACAACAGTCCCAACATGTAGTGTTGTGTAGTGAGTGGTGCAGGTAGGGCAGGGGGTGTGGAGTTGTTTGTGGGTGTAGCTGGTGGTGTTAGAGCACTGCTGCTGCCACCTGTGGGGGCTGACAGGCCTTGTAGGCAGGGTGGATATGTTGGTTGTGATGCTTTTGTATGGAATAGTAAAATACATGGAGAAAAACAACATAGTAAACAAAATAAATGTATCAATAGAAAGTATGGTGACAAAGAGGGTTGGGAGACAGAAATCCAGATATAATGAAAAATATATCTGATATGTGCTTGTATGATTTAGTTACACTTAATATAAAGGAAAGAAAAACAAACACTCCTCCCAAGTTAATAATACTGTTATCTTAGATGGGTGGAAGGGAGCCTAAACTCACATCTATCAATGCCTGCATTCTGAAAAGGCAAAGGACTAACGTGATGAGCTACCTGGGCAAAACAACAGGGTCTCCAGACCAAGACTCGGTAATGGATGTCCAAGACAAATGTACATAAACAAAGAAAACACGCTGCTCAAACAAACCTTTCACTCAAAGGCTACTGATAAAGTCAACAAGCATACTGAAAATGATTATCCATGACACAGTTGTGCAGCCACCCAAAAATGTCGCTCATACATACTTTCTGCATCTAATGCTGTAGTCAATTTAATTAAACAGAAACCTGAAATGAATCATTATGAGAAGAAAAATACTTGGGGGTTACGCACAAGCATCATTACAATGATAGAGCAGAGTTTTAGCATCCTGACCCATTTGTCCAAGTATATGGCAGGATGCATGCACATGCACACACGCTAATAATATTCAACAGTCATAATACTACCTTTCTCCTATTACAATTATGTCAAACTTGGTGGTTTATGAAAGCTGTACATTCTGAAGCATTTATACTCACCTGATGCTATCTTAGGAGCTCCAGTCTCCCCCTGTGCTGCTGCCTTTTTACTTCAAAGCCACATGGGGCTATAGAGATACAAAGAATTCTGTGTAATATCTATGAATGGCTTGCAGTGCCTGGTTATACATGTGACTAACATAGTAAACAGGTGCTACTGACTCTAACTTTGTACTTCCATTGGCTTATGAGGTCAGGATTGTATCTCCTTACGCCATGGGAATGGTGACAATACTTTTTCCTTAGTGTGGGATGCCAGTGGCAGAGTTGACAGCCTGAGTTAAATTATTCCAGGCTTCATCCATACAATGATACAGTTGGTAGGCATCCTGCAAGAGTCACTGATTGTAATCCTTATGGGGAAGATAAAGAAAGATTTTGACTCCTTCGCATACTACCTCTGCTCTTTAAAATGATCACTCTCCTCTTCTTCACCAGTCATGATGTCTTACCTTGAAGAATCTCAGTGGAAAATGGTAGAAAATTGGCACCCAAAGCAGATATCTCATGTCCCATCTGCCTTGCAATACCAAGCATTGACAGGCACCTCATTTGCATGATGCATGGTGATCTAAGATAATATAGTAACTGTATTACTGTGGTTCAGTTTAAAATGTGGCAGTCTTATATCCCTGTATATGCTGTTAACAAATCAGGCACTATAGTGGCTCCATTTATAGATGATTAGATCTGGAATCATAGACCCCCCCCCCCCCGGAGCTTTGGCCTGGACCACACATGCACAGTGCTCCAAGAAGTGACCCAGACCTGTGCACATTATTGAGGAATCTTAAGTGCAATGGTCAGCAGATGTGTTCATTGTGAAAAATTTGTGATTCAGAAAAACTAATTAGTTGTGCCCTAATTAGCATAATTATCATGCCCTGACAGGTGAATCTGCATAGTATATGCATGATGGCAGGCAGACAGCCTCATCATACTACAGAAGAAACAACTGTACAGCAGATAAGTCTGGAAACTACAATACCTGAGATACAGAAAACATGGTCAAGCAAACCTGAAGCTCTGCTTGCTCAAGGTAAGTGCTACATTTTACAAGTCCATCATTTCAAGTACAGCTGCTTTTTTTGGAACTCAGCCTGCTGTCATAGCAATAAATATGCTTGGCAGTACTTAGTGTACTGGGAAGGTGTATTGAGAGAGGGACTGAATGGATAAGGCACTTGTTGGGCTGAAGGGTTGATAAACAGAGTGGGAGACACATCCATTAAGACAAACTCAGAGCAGAGTTCATTGCATTCTTGCTGGATTTCTGATACAACTTTTAATGAATTAACTTGACTATAGTGTAAACTACTCATATGTATTTACAAGACTTTTATGCCTATGAAAAGCAGTAATGTCACCTTAGTCAGCTGCAATGGTGTAGATGTTGTTTCGTGGAGGAAATGTTATAATGTTAAGTGCTTGACATTAACTAAATAGTGTGGATTCAGATACATAACTGTCAACCACATAATCAGTGTGCTACATGACTTGGGGTAAACCTGGGAGGGGGGGGGGGTAAGGACTTTGCATGGACATGCAGGAACTAGGCTGAAAATGTTACTGTTTTCCATACCTACACAGCGATGTCTAAAATGCAGGGAGAAGGGAAGCATACTTGGACTCCTAGACATCTACTGAGAAACCCACCTATAAGACAATGTCCTCAGATGCAGAGAATCAAGAAGATGATAACCCTTTGACCTGTATGTAGTTGTCCATGCCTACCAGGGCCATGCCTGGAAAAATATTCTGGCAGATATCAATGTGGTCGGTGGCTGTAACTACAGTTAAGAGATGGTGCATTGTAGGGACACCAACTTCATCTATGTTATGTTCAAAGAACTCAACTCCTGGTTAGTGAAGGTCGGTCAATGGGTAGGGATCTAGCAAATTAACCAGCTCTCACAAAGATAGCGGAATATTGGTTTTGCATGCATCACTGTTACTGTAGTGTATTTACTTTACTGTTGTCTACTACATTCTAAAGCTATGTCCAAGCCACTGTTTCTTTGCTAGTGCCAGGTATACTGTGTCTGACTCCATCTTGCATAATCAGCCTCTCCTGCTGGCTCCTCATCTGACTCAGCCCCTACTGTCTGATGTGCTCAGAACTGCTGCCCCTGCAAGTGCCCACAATGCTGTAACTGCTACCTAAGTATGATATTATGTAAATCTGCAAGTACTGACACTACTTTTGCACATGTGCTGAGGTCATACTGGAGAGCACCACTGGTTAAATCCAGACACGGCAAAGCATGCCTTCAACAGTCTGAACACTCACTCAGTAAAACTCCTTGTTTGTAATAGGGCATGGTTGTACCTATGATCTGTTTGACTTTGTGGATTTGAGATTGGAATCCTGTGACAGAGTTCCAGTGCATATCTGGCATCAACAATGAGATACCCTTGGGGAAAGTCATCCCTTGAAAAACACTGACAAAGGTCACAGGTGTGCCATATGTGGGAACTGTGATAACTCTCTGGGCTGCCTCCGTGAACACTGTGGGTGTTACACTTTGTATTATAGATCAACTGGAAGTTGATGCAGTGGTACCCTTTGTGGTTCATGTACTGCCTTCCAGCTCATGTGGTGGGGCCTTTATTCCAGTGTGGGTAGAATATATGGCCATCAGTGCCACAGGAAATGGTTTATGCCACAGAAATCATGCATAGTGTTGGCTGTCTTTTCTGGGTTACATGAGAACCTCAAATACTCCCTCACATGCTGCAGCATGACATCTAGAAAATAATGGAGTATTCTTGATGCAGATGCACGAGTTACCCCACTTTGACCCAGTGGGTCACTGAAATGTTCCTGCAGCTAATATACGTGAAGTCACACATACCTTAATGTCCACCGAGATAGGTATTGCAAGACTTAGCTGAAGATAAGGACAATACATGTTCAAAATTTCTTGAATGGCATACCTATCTACAATGTACATGTTAAAATGTCAGTATCATAGAGACCATTAAATGGTAAGCAAGGCCGGATGACCCTGCAACTCCAGGTCAAAATTACACTTTGAGTATAGCAACGGCAATAAAATCCTCTTGCAAGTGCATGCTTACTAATGCTAAGGCAACCCATACATTCTCTAGTGATTTCCTAACTCTGAACATAATCATTAGGCTAAATTCAAATGTGCTGCAGGTGCAGTCCTGTTGCATGGTGTTTATATGTTTATGAATTACTCAGACATCTAGTTTTGCCTAAGTGATATACAGACAGAGTTTAATAACATAGCCCATTAGCATGTCAATATACTGTTATTAGCATATGCTGCATTTAACCCTGCTGCGTGACCTGACACACACTCGCAGAGCCTGTGTTTCTGCAGATCACTGAGTAACCCTAGTTTACAAATACCAAAAAATAAATTAAATTAAATAAATGTGGGGCCAGCACTTACGGAATCACAGAAATAAGCTGAAGATAAAATAAATAATGGTTCTGAGGCATGTTGTATTGATCGTTAAGAACTGTAAAAGTTTGATGCTTAAATTCAGAATATATTTATTTTATTCATTTATCCTTTGTTAACCAGATTAATCCCACTGCTGCCTAAATTATAATTACAACCCTCCATTTGGGAGGGTTGTGGGATGATATAATGTAGAATTTGCTGGAAAAGAGAGAACCAGAGATAGGAAAGGAAACTTTGTGGGGTGAAATAATTGAGAAATTAAGCAGCAGAGAAGAAAGGCAGAATAAACTGTTCATGGAAATAGCGGGGACACAAAAAGGAGAAAAGCAGAATAAGAAGACAGAAGAATTAGAAAAGAAGAAGAAAGTCACAAAAATTCAATGTAAAGAAGAACTCACTTGGATAGGTATGAAATTTGGAACAAGGCACAGGAGGCAAGAGCATTTAAGTTAATAAACAAAGAGATATGCCGTGGCTTTTTTTGACTGCTGAGGTTTTAGAATTTTTTTCTAAAGAAATATGGACAGAAAATGTTTTTTTCCATGAAACAATTATGTAGTTGACATTTTTTTCAAGAAACACAAAGAAAAATCAACATGCAGTTTTAAACAGAGACTGGAAGAGCGACTGCTAAAAACATTTACTTAAGAACTATTGCAATGAAGTGAAAACATTTCAAAAGATTTTGATAATACAGGACTTTGGACAGGTGTTTGGGACTGTAATGTGATCTTGAAAATGGAGAATGATAAAACTGTACATATTCCAAGTATAATTAATTTTGATGGGAACAGGGGTGTTGTTAAGTATTGGGAACAACCAAGAACATTTTTTTGTGGGAAAGAGTGGCATTTCATGAACAATTGTGATAAAAAAGATGTCATGTGGCAAAACTGGTTATAATGCAAACATCTATAAAGAAATGTGCTATAAATGTAAGCAAACATGGCACATATGGATGGATTGTCAGAAGGAGTGGAGGTTAAAATGTGAAATAGAACAACAAAACAGAAATGAAACAATATATTACAATTAGAGGAACAAAAAAAGGAAAGAGAAAGTAGTGAGGCATGTCAAGAAGAAAGTTTGGACAAAATACACAAAGGGGAAGGAGAAAAAGAAAGTGGTACAGAGATCAGTGATGAAGAGGATATAAATTAGAAAGTGGTTAAGAAGAAAAATACAACTGGAAAATAGTTAAAGATAGGAAAAGAAAATTTCAGGAATTAGAATTAAAAGCAAAAGGAAGGGAAATGGATAATTTATAATAATCTCCAGCAGATTGGAAAGAAGAGCAACAAATAATTTTAGAACACTATCAATTGATGTTAAAAGTATTAAGAATACAGTTAGGATAATTGGAATAACAGAGTGGTTAAGTGTGATGTGGATATAATAAGATGTTAGGATTTTAAGGAAGAAAAAGAACAAACACAGACACTATGGTCGGGTGGTATAATATGGAAGTTGGGGTATGGAAATTTTTCAGGAAGTGCTGTATTATACAGAAAAAGAATACAAACGCTAGATTATACTTTAGTTAGATTAGAAAGGTTGATGGTAGTAGATTTTAGATTGGAAAAGAAAGTGTATAGATTAATAACAATATATGCATATATACTCTATAAAGAAAGTGAGAAATTATTTTCTGAAATATATTAAATTATGTTATAGTAAATATGGGTATTACAGTAACAGGAGATAAGAAAGCAAAGGAAGAAATAAAATGTGGGAATTTAAAATTCTGGAATTTAAGTAAAAACAGATATCAGAGTGAAAGATTTCAGACAGATATAGATTATTTTCTGTTGTCAAAAACTAAAATAATTATACTAGAACAAGTAGTAGAGATAGGTTTTTCATACCATTTAACAGTATGGATTGAGACAGATGAAAATAAGGAATATATTAAGACAGAGAAGGACATCAAGAGGATCAATGAAAAAGAAGAACAAGGATTGTTTGGAAGGTATAATAAAATTATGGAAAGATCATGTAACAATGAGAATAAATTAAAGAAAAATATAAACATATGCATTTTATATGGGAGAATGAGAAAATATGAGAAGGAATATGGACAAATTCAAAAGGATGTTCTAAGTTGTTTATCTTAGGAAAGAAGAACAATTTTTTTCAGAAAAATCAAGAGAATATTAAAAGTTATTATAAATTCAAAATTTTTTTCTACAGGGAAAGAAGGAAAAGGTATCACTATACTCGAGTCACAGCATGAAGTTATGGGAAAGAGTATTGGAAGCTAGGTTAAGAAGGGAGGTGATGATTAGTGACCAGCAGTATGGTTTCATGCCAGGAAAGAGCACTACAGATGCAATGTGTGTTCTGAGAGTGTTGATGGAGAAGTACAGAGAAGGTCAGAAGGAGTTGCATTGTGTCTTTGTGGATTTAGAGAAAGCATATGACAGGGTGCCTAGAGAGGAGTTTTGGTATTGTAAGAGGAAGTTGGGAGTGTCAGAGAAGTATGTGAGAGTGGTACAGGATATGTACAAGGGTAGTGTGACAGCAGTGAGGTCTGAGGTGAGAGTGATGGGTGCATTTAAGGTGGAGGTGGGGATTACATCAAGGATCAGCTCTGAGCCCTTTCTTATTTGCAATGGTGATGGACAGGTTGACAGACAAGATCAGACAGGAGTCCCCGTGGACTATGATGTTTGCAGATGACATTGTGATCTGTAGTGAGAGAAGGGAACAGGTGAAGGAGACCCTGGAGAGGTGGAGATATGCTCTAGAGAGAAAAGGAATGAAGGTCAACAGGACTAAGACAGAATATGTGTGTGAGAATGAGAGGGAGGATAGAGGAATGTTGAGGATGCAGGGAGTAGAGGTGGTGAAGGTGGATGAGTTTAAGTACTTGGGATCAACAGTTCAGAGTAATGGTGAGTGTGGAAGGGAGGAGAAGAAGAGAGTACAGGCAGGATGGAGTGGGTGGAGAAGAGTGTCAGGAGTGATTTGCGACAGACGAGTACCAGTAAGAGTGAAAGGGAATGTCTACAAGAAGGTAGTGAGACCAGCTATGTTATATGGGTTGGAGACCGTGGCATTGACAAAAAGGCAGGAGTCAGAGCTTGATGTGGCAGAGTTGAAGATGTTAAGATTTGCACTGGGTGTGACGAGGGTGGACAAGATTAGGAATAAGTATATTAGAGGGTCAGCCCAGGTTGGAAGGTTTGGAGATAAAGCCAGAGAGACAAGATTACATTGGTTTGGACATGTGCTGAGGAGGGATGCAGAATATATTGGGAAAAAGATGCTAAGGATGAAGCTGCCAGGTAACAGGAACAGAGGGAGGCCTAAGATAAGGTTTATGGATGTGGTGAGAGAGGACATGCAGGTGGTTGGTGTGACAGAGCAAGATGCAGAGGACAGGAGGAAATGGAAACAGTTGATCCACTGTGACAACCCCTAATGGGAGCAGCTGAAAGAAGAAGAAGATACTCGAGTACTAAAGTGAAGGAAGATGGTGGTATAAATGAGGGAATGGAAGGGTAATAATGGGAAAAATGAAAAAAAGCAAGCTTAATGGATGTTGTAGCTACATGTGTGAAAGAAATGGTAAAAGGAAAAGGATTAAAAAGGAAAAGTTTGTGGAAGGTAAAACAGTTTTCAGAAGAAATAAAGAACTGGAACAGCAGATTACAGTAACAGAAATAAAGTAATTAGAAGTATAAATGTAGATATCGCAGCTGGATTGGACAGTATAGGATATCAAATGTATCTAATGTTAGTGTTATGGCAGGAAATATTAAAAAAAAGTATTTAATGAATGGCTAAATAATGGGATATCTTATGAAGAAATATGTGACGGTGTGATGAGATTTATAAAGAAAAGGGAGAAAAGTATGAAATAAAAAAATGGAGCCCTATAATACTGAACAATTGCGACTATAAATTGTTTATGAAAGTAATACTAAAGATTAGAAGATAAATTACATAACATAATAATAGAAGATATTTATGGGGTCAGAGGAAGGATTAAATAAGTATTAATAATACTTAGGGAAGTAGTAGATGACATTAAGAAAGAATAAACAGAACTAAAATCAGTAGTGACAGATATAAATAAAGCATTTGATTCAATAGAGCATAATATTTATTGCAATTAATGGAAGAATCATATAAAATTTATATGTGAAACAGTATATAAAAACATCAATATTCAAATTTTAGGAAATGTTTGGTTTAGTAAAGGAATAAGGATGAGAAGATGTGTAAAACAGGGATGAGGAATTGGATGAGAGTAAATATATACCAGTAATGGTAAAATATCCTATTATTATTAAGGTAGGGTAGGTGTGTGAGTGTGTGTGTGTGTGTGTGTGTGTGTGTGTGTGTGTGTGTGTGTGTGTGTGTGTGTGTGTGTGTATGTGTGTGTGTGTGTGTGTGTGTGTGTGTGTGTGTGTGTGTGCATGTCTGTGTGTGTGGGGGGGGGCATGTGTGTGAGTGTTTGCCTGCATATGGATAAATTAACATATATCAATGTGCTTGTGCATGTGAGGGGTGTGGTACACTCCTAGAATAATGGACAAATCATCCAATATTTGAGAGGTGGACAATAGACACCAGGAACGTTTACGTATCATGAAAGGTATATGGGCAGAAGGATAATAGACACCATGGATACTGTTGCACTATTACTTTATATGCCCATTAAAAACTGAATAGTACAACAATTTATCAGCATGAAAGATATGATGAGTAGCATTTGACACCAGGGATACCCTTGCTTTATTGCTGTAAGTGACTTCCTTGTACTGTAAAAGTAGTGAAGAAAAACACAAGCAGACCTAGTCACCAGAGTAATCCAGCTTTCATTTATAAGCACTTTCATCCACCAAATGGGCTTCAACAGATCAACTTTTCAATAACAGCTTTACCCATGGAAAACTAAATATATATTTAATTCAAACAAAGGATCATAAATCTTGATTGACAAATCCATGTAGAGTAATCAGTCAAAACAGAGTGTAACTTGGGACAGGCTAGCTTATCAGTATAAGCAAAAGAGCCGTCTTACAGCCCCACAGGGACAGGTCACAACAAAAGGGCCAAAAACTGAGATCACTCCTGAACCTCACACCAACTGACCCAGATACATTCTCTATGTTGGTGATACAAAGTAAAGACACCTGTGTTCTCATATATTTGTCACCACATGCTTTGACTGCAGGGGAACAAGGTAAAAGTCAATTAAATCAGGTAGCAAAAAAAAAGAACATAACCAATCCTAATGGCGAAGGGTACTAAAAACTAAAATAGAGAAATAAGATGCACAAAATATAACCAGACTGTAAACGTCTGGCTCAGATCCAGAATCTGGGTGCAGACAGTTGTACAAAATAATGACCAGATTTGAGGGACTATCTGGAAAGTAGTAACATTTTTAGATGTTCAAAAAAAAAAAAGCAATAATCCAGCATGCAGACATTGGTCTCAATGCCTACCATCAAGGTGAGCAGCCTAATTTATAAAGTGTGACTAGTCACCATAGCACAGGCCTTGTGGTAGCTTCACCTACCATAGTTCTCCCTGTCAAACAATTCATAACAAGGTATACGTCTAATGTTATGTAGCTTTACACTGTAGACTGTTGAGAACATCTAGACTCTGTTGTGTCCATAGGTAATGCATGGGCTTTTAAACTCAGTGAAGCTTTCATGTTTCATGAAATATGTTGCCAGATCATAGTTCATTATGCAAAGATATATCCTGATCCCTTTTATACACTAAGCCAGGGGTAACAGTATGACAGTCAGACTGGCAGATGAACCACATGCTCATAGTGGGATCTCACCATTCAGTGTTCTTTGTTAGCCACCAGGGTCAGGAGACATGTCACTATAGTTGCCAACAGACATGTTTATTCCCCCGTTCTACTGTGAATGTATTCTGACATGCCTTCAGTATAGGTGATGCTAGCTTTCTCGCATATCATCAGTGTGGCATGTGACAGTAGAAGGGTAGCATTCCATCTAACTACCTGTCTTGCATTGACAGTAGAAATTCACCAATGAAGTAAAACAGTGTAGATGACATTCAGGTGATGTATGATTTTATGTGAAGTTTGTTGTGCTCCATATGGCTACAGACATGTTTTGTGTTGTTGCAGAATGAAATGTGCTTCAGACTGTTATATGGATCACTGACCAACTGCATAGATACTGCACACAGATGATGTGAGACATTGATCATTCATGTTATCATGTAGTGTGAATTGTGAGCCATCATTTGTACTTGGATCACTGACCATCTCACACAATGTATGGGACACCAGTGGTGCATGATTCTATGTATAGTAAATTTTCCAACATACTCTATATATGGATCATTGCCAGTATGCATATATATGCACCACTGGTGGTGCAGTATTCCATGCACATTGAATTGTGCACCTTACTGAATATATGGTTCACTAACAATCTGCATACATACTGTAAGCAGAACCTACGTGACACTGATGGTGCAGTATTCTACATGCATTGAATTGTGCTCTGCACTGTACAGATGGATAAGTGTAGATGGACACTGATAGTGCATATTATATAATGGATCAATAGCAAGAATCACAGTGAACTGTGCACCATAGATGAATGGCTATCTGTAGAAGTATAGCATATTGAAGCTGTCTGTAGTCAGTAGTAACACATGTAGTACAGTGCTGCACAATGCATCCCTTCAGGAATTTTGTATGGGTGTGCAAAGCAAATCCTGGGCCCCTGTGTATATGACTCCCTTTCACCTAAGTAGAAAGATGACAGGTAATAAACATCTCCCAACTGCCACAAAATGTTGCTATCTTTCCTAAAATTTCTGAATTTTGTGATAGAAAAGTGAGGACTGAGTTTAACAGTTAATTGCATGTGTTGTTGTTGTAGACTTTTTAATCATCAGCAAATGTCTGTGTTAATGTGACTGCTGCTATTTCAGACACTACAAATCCAAAACTGAAAGCTATTATTTTATTAGTGGATTAATGGTTTTAGCGATAGTCTCCATTCATACCATTCTCCCTTTTTAAGGCCAGCCATCACAGTGGTAGCATTTTATACACTAAGAAAGAATGACTGTGGGGTCTTCATAATTTGTCTCATTTATTTTGTGCTTATGCACTTTCAGATATTCTATACTTTTAGTGTTATTTCCAGCTTTACTATTCCAGGTTTCATATTTGTGATAGGGATTGTATAAATTTATATATCAGTCTTCTAAATGAGCTGGACTTAGAAAGAAAGTATTTGTGCTTGACTTGTTCGCCTGGCCATTGATTATTCAACACATAGTTCTTACTCTTTGTTGTGATAGATTGAGAGCTAACACACATCTTGCTAAGTGAGAGAAGGTGAGAAACAAATCACATTTTGTACTACTTTTAATCTCCTTGATGGAACTGATCAGTGACCATTAATATTTAAAAGGTACAGGTTCTGGTTGTATATGTGTCTGAAACAAAAAAATAACTCAGGGGAATCAAGTAATCTTCGAAACTGTCACAAATCAATATTACATTTCTTAAAATCCAATATTAATCATCCTTTTTTAACAATGGCATCCAATTTTATATAACTCAGGTTTACTAATCATTTCTGACAAAGCAGCCCAGTTCCACTGTATTCTATCTGTGTAAAAAAAATTGTGATAAAGCATTTTAATACTCAAAGTCAGTGTACATTCAAATACATGCTGTATTACCTTGTTATATTAAAGTTTAAAGGCCATAGCCTTATGCTAGAAATCAAATTCCTCTCCTTGGTCTGTAGCAACAGTGACCAGTAAACAGGTATCTTCATCAAGCGAACAAAATACAAAGCAGCAAGATAAATCATTCTCTGATTCAGACCTTTCACTTTATGATCAACTTTTTTGTTTGTTTTTGTTTTATGATTTCTATTAATTTGAAGTCTGATGCAAAACCATCTACAAGCACCAAATATTTCTCTGATCACAGTTACGTTTCCTACATGTGATACATATGTGCTATGTGACAATACCTGGATTTGTAAACAGGAATAACAAACAGGAGTTGTTACTAGTGAAGAGAAGTAAACACATAAAGATAAGTTGCAACATCGTTTATATAGCTTCTTTTCTTAAAGTTCTTTTGCATAGCGTTGAACAAAGACCATTTTCCATGAATGCCTTGGGGATAAAGCACCAATAACAAAGTAAGAATAAAATAATGTCCATAGCAGACTAACACTTTATAAGGCCATTCAATATTGTCAGCACAAATAATCAGGGCAAAGAAATAAATAAATTTAACAACATTAATAGAATTTGACAGTATTTGCATAAAAATCAGATAAGAATTGAATATTGAAAATTGAAATGCAGGGAAAAGTCAATAGGTAGTATATGGCGTGGAAGCTAACATTTTAGATAAGGATATGCAAGATGACTGGATAACATAAACATACTCTAGTTTAGACTAGGAGCAGTGCATGACATGTAAATCTCCAAGATATTAGAAACAAAATGCATTTTAGTTTAAAAATGAGGAGGAGGAGGCTGTGGGTGGAACGTATGGTTAAAACAAAATATTGTGCTAGGCAGCAGGGTGATGTAAAGGGGTCTATATTAGAATGCTGAAACGGCATTACAGTGAATGCTGTTTCAACGAGACATAAACAGAGAAATCTAAAAACATGGACAATCCACATCACCGATTTACTTCCTAGTGAAAAAAATTGATTGACCAACAATACACAACAAACTAGTTAAAACATTACAAAGTGGGGGGCTGTGCCCCCCTCCACTAACTAAATATATCAACTCTGAGATTGCACTACAGTGGGGTAAAGGGCAATGTCATGGCTCAGGCCAAGCAATTTTTTCCCTTGGAAAAAAAATAGCTGACCTGAGCAGTCGCTGTTTTCAGATTTCTCTATTTATGTGTTGTTGAAATGGCATTCGCTGTAATTCCATTTAGACAATCTGATATAGACCCAATGTAGGGCGTAATGTAGTTAAACAGAGAGTGAGTAGAGTGGTGAAGGCAAATTATATGGCTCCAGGCTTGAAGAAGTCATCAAGATATGTACAGACGTCAGAGTTAAAACAGAATGAGAAATTAGAAAAATTAAATGTAGGGTTGCATTCAAGAAGTAAATGAGACAAGATAATGTAGACAGAAAGAACAGGGAGATAAATGGAGAATGTCAGCAAGATGTGAAAAGTTAAGGGTGTTGTACTTACTGGAGAAGGCTGAATAAAGTATATAGCCGGAGTGCACAGAGATGAGCAACAGCAAGAAACTGCAAACAGGTAATTATAAAAAAGATTGGCAGCGAAGACAAAAAACAGTGTAATTTTATAGGATACTGCAACTGCAAACACACACTGAGTTGAGGACTTTGCTTGTGATCAAAGTAGAAATGTGAGTCACGTAATTCCTAGTCTAACTTGAGTGCAAAAGGTCAAACAAGAACTCTGAATTTGCAGTACCTTGGAGTATCACCCGTAGAATGAGGTGCTGGGACCTAGAATTAGGTATATAAGTTGTAAGGAGTGAGGGGGCACAGTACCTTCACAGGGGAATGCTGTGCAGCAAAGTCACCTGCAAACATGAATTAATGTTATCGTAATGACTGTTGAGATTTGGTTTGATATTTTCAGTTCACAGTCTGGTGTATGAAGTTACGAGATTCTCAGATATGGGTTTTGTATTTTTGTCACAAAAGAACTTTTTTCCAACTCATTTCAAAATCTAAGACTTTTTGTGCTAAATATTAATGGAGGACAGTGAGCCTTCATGGTGATTGAATACTTTACAATTTTGGAGTTCTATGTTGTATAAGCATAGGGGTATTGAAGAGTTAAACTACAATGTAATATTAGATACGGAGAGCCATTCATTTCTATAAACTGATTTATATACTTAAGTTCACGTCACAGATTTAGAATTCAAACCACCCAGAGTTGATGATGAAGTCACTTAATGACTCCTAGGCAAAGAGATGTAATAGTTTTGCAGGCTGATGCATAGCTGCACAGTTTGCCATATTCAATGGCAATGGCTTTGAAAGACATTTAATGTTTAGGTAGGAAACTTAAGGGAAAGTGATTTGGCCCAGTTAGAACATGAGAGATACCACATACCATAAATTGTTATAAAGAAGGATCAAACAGTTAAGATTCTTATGCTGAATTCAGTTATATTCAAAGTATTACAAAGTATTTACTTCCTGAATGATCACAAAGTTAAGATACATAAGCTGCATTTAGCCACATTCACGTTCCAAAAATGCAGAAATTATATGCGGTAAAGGGGTGATAAGTTAGAAAAAAACTTCAGAGAAGGAGTAGTATAAGAATGTATGCATTTCTCCGAGAAGCAGAGAAAGCCAATGTATTGACTGCGATTCAGAAATCGCTCTGTAATACCCAACAAATCCAACATGCAATGCCTGACAACATGGATACAATATGCAAGGCATTAGGGCCTGCGCAAGCTTCTGCTAACAGAAAATCATAATCTATAATGTTCTACTTAAACGCACATGCAAAAACTGGAGAAGAGCCTGTAGAAGGGCATGGATGGTTAATGCAAAGAAACGTTGAATGGTTAAAGTATAGTTATCACGTGACTATTCTACCCCTCTTAGTAAATGGTACCTTGAAGTGCTTGCAATAATGAATTATATTATTAGAGAAAAATATTAGATTTGTCATTTTGTATTTTGTTAGATAGAAAGTATAAATCTATCATTGGTAAACAGTGTCTGAAGTGCTAGAGATTACTCAGACAGACCTAAAAAAGCTGTGAATATGTTTTAAAACTGAAATAATGGAACAGAACAGATTTAGGTTCATAGGTTCATAGGAGATTACTAGGCTAGCAACTTAAGAGCCCTTATAAGCCTAGCCATATAACCTATATCGCCCTGTGGAGCAACAGGATAGCATGGGGTTCTACCTATGTCTTGAGTATCTTACATTAATAGCTTCATTCATAAGGGACATAGGTGCTACTCCAGGTGTGAATTTGTGAATCTCCATCAACTGATCCAAATTATTTGAAGAGGAATCCTGTTCCAAAAAAGGGGGCAATCTCTGAGACACATCTCTGTCTCTTCACCGTGTTTTGTTTGACTCGCTAAGCTTAGATCCTTAGACTGGGTGATCCTTTTGTTTTTTGACTTGCGGAGGTATAACAGCTCCATCAGGGCTGGATTTGTGAGTGCCTTATAGGTCAGGCACAGGACACCCCTATATAATTGGTATGAGACAGAGTAAAGGGATAGGGCTTTTAGTCTATCTGCAAAGGACATGTTGTTTCACCCTGTATTTTTTTTGTGAGGAACCTCTCAGGTCACTGCAGCTACTGTAAGTGCATAGTCAAGTACATGCCAAATGGTGCACTGTACTCAATTATTGGTCTAGCAAGGACTGAGTACAGCAGGACTATAATTTCCTTGGATTTGGATGCTATGCCTTTACTTGTAAGTTATGAAACATAGAAGGGCTTCCTCACCATTGTGAACACATGGCAGTCAGATTTCAGGCTACTTTCTATCTGCGTACCTGGATCTCTCACCTTTGAGTCTACTATTGAGGTGTGCTACTGATGATGTAATTTACAGATGTTTAACGAAACAAAGTAATACAAAATGTATTTTTTACAATAGAAATGTGTAATTGTTTAATTGATGTATTAATTAAGGGTGTTGTGCAATTAAGTGGGTATTTATTTGGTAGCTAGTTGTAGACAAACTCTTAGTACTCTGATGATGCCCGTATGACACAAGGGTGAAAGCGCTTAGTACCTCACATTGTATTTATTTTTACGTGTTTCTAGTTCGTTTTTCAACTTTTTTTCTGTATTGTGAATACAATAAATCTTGTTTCGTGTGGCAACCTGAGAGCCCTTTGTTTTGTTTTACTAATTTACAAATGTATTTGATTTCTCAAAGGGTATGATAAAGAAATTTTCATATTTAGTTTTAGGCCATGGTTCTGGCACAATCATTTCTCTTATCTAGACCCTCCTGAAAGATACAAGGTAGGTGGTATGTACTGATTTATCCTCATCCATGGCCTTAGTGACTTTCTCTAAGAAATCCACCTGATTCAATAGACATGACCTTCTCTTGACAAAAATGAATTGGGACAGGTCCACTGTTTGAAGGTTTCATATGTCATTATTTACCAGGTCCATGATTCTTCCTTCCATGGCCTTACATATAAGACTAGCCAGACATATGGGTCTGTAATTTCTGAGGTCAGTAGGTGGTCAACCTTGATGCAGATTGAAGACTGCTGCTGTCCTCCACTCAATCGGGATAAAGCCAGTCCAGAGGCTGTGGTTAAATAGAGATCCTAGTGGGCTTGATAATTCTTGATTTAAGCTAAGTGGAAACCTGGTATATCATCAGGCCCCTGAAGCTGTGTTTTCAGCATTAGAGAGTGCTGTGGGAACCTATTCTTTCATGATAATGAGCAGTGGAGTGGTGGAAAGTACATCCTGGGGGAGAAATGGTGGCGTTGCGGAGGTGAAATTTGAGCTGAACTTGTTGGTCAGCAGATTTGCTATATCTTTT
Source organism: Protopterus annectens (assembly GCF_019279795.1). Classification (NCBI taxonomy): domain Eukaryota; kingdom Metazoa; phylum Chordata; order Ceratodontiformes; family Protopteridae; genus Protopterus; species Protopterus annectens. The sequence goes on from NC_056734.1 coordinate 207,284,993, forward strand.
GGCTGAGTATAGGTGATGCCATCTACAACTAATTCTGCACATTGCTGGATGTTGCCCTTAAGACTGCGGACATAACTGAAAAATGCCTTATGTTTATCCTTCACTTTGGAGGCTACTTTAACCTCAACATCTGTTTCAGAGACTTGATTAGTTCCCTGATTCCAATGTTTAGACTAATAAGGGACTTTTGTCTCTGTTGTGCATATTCCCTCTTTCTTCTTGACAGGATTTTCTTTCTTTTGTTATACAACCTATAAACAGCAGGTTGCTTGTTTTCTCAGTCTGACCTGGGTTTATTTCAGTCTTTTACTGACATTTCTTTGCAGTTGTTTGTATGGTCATAAAGGGCTTTTGTGTATGCCCTTGCATAGATTTCTGTGTTTGCTCGATTTGGAGGAGAAACTAGCTATCCCATCTGTTAATAGGGGGTAATTTACCTAAGAGATGTTCTTAAAGTTTTGGGGGTTATTGGGGGGGGGGGCTCGTTTTACCTTTATTTCACAGGAGACCGCTTTCTGATCTGATCTTACCAGTGAGGGCATCACACTGGAAGGGTACAGTGTTCTCCATATTTGTGAGCACCTGCTGACATGAGAACAGCGACAAATGATGAGAATATGCCGTTATTCAATGTTGCGTTTTATAAAGAAGACTGTGGATAACTTACAAAGTTTTGACCATTTTCTTGGGAAGCCAACAATGGCAGAGTAAAATTATCCAGATTAGCGACTATGTTGGAGCACAGGGTAAATATAATTTACTGGATTAGGCTATTAATGAGCAAGATGTGAGAAGACCATTTTTTTCTGTGGTGTACTCTGAGATGTGATGGTAAAGTGTGATGTAAGAGGATGATTAAAATGGAGTATGAAGTGATGTAGAGCTGAAGCCACACTTATAGAATGGCATTCTAAGGTTCAAGGTATACCTCTAGCACACCTCACCAGGATGATCTTAGGGTGAAGAACAAAGTATAATGAAAACAGAACTAGTAGACAGAGACATCTGATGTAAGCCTCACAACATACAGTTAAAGCTTAAGTGGCTTTGGTCAAATCTGATGGGTTAAAATATTTCTGAAAGATAACACAGGAAAAGTGATCCTGATCTGACAGCAGGCTAAGTTGTGGAAACATATATTGTGGAATGGTAGAAGGAAGAAAGAAAAATAAATGTTCTTCATGTTAAGTACAAACATCTTGGCTATTAAAATAATGGAGTTAGTGAAGATGATCCCCTAATTGTATATGATGAGAAGATAAACATAGTACAAAAACTGAATAAAAGAAGATGAGATGCATGTCAGATGCACTGTAGGGTATGGTAATGTAAGCAAAGGCTGCAGTCTTCAGTTGACACTAAGGACGTTCTGTGGGTTCTAGCCAGTACAGAACTCTGAGGAACTTTACCAGTTTCATTTGAATTATTACGCACTACAGAAATGTAAGCTACAACATTGCCAGTTGTCTGTTTCATACCAATAGAGGCAGTTACTATTGTTTAAAGTCATGATATATAGCTGGTGATTCATAAGGAGATGTGGGAATATATTTTATCTACTATATGTATTCTCTGGTGGTGGGTTTAAAATATAAACAGGAACAAAAGTATACATGGAACAGTGTCAGTGCAGCCTGTTAATAATACAGGTCATTTAATAATGGAAGTATTATAAGAGAATGAGGACGGTAGCCTCATGCAATATTAAGCAGTGGAATGATACTACATAATACGATGATACAGAATAATTGGGTACAAGTTTGGGGATGAGAAGGTACCCAGTCAAATGTGCAGTCAGACATCATTGGCATTCCTGTAGAAAATGAGCACATGGATTTCTTGCATGAGATAACAATAGTCAGGAACTGCTGTTGAGATAAGGTGTATGAGGATAAACAGGCCGTTACAGACAAAGGAGAGCTGGAGGAATATGGGATAATGCAATAATGCAGAGTTTCTTATAATAAGCTTTAAAAAAATGAATTTAATATTGGGGAAAGTGTTATGAAAAATGGGATACATGTTAAACTGAGAAAAGGAATACAAAAGGTGAATTATGGATATAAAATGTAATTCTGCTATTGCTGAGGTGGGAAATTAGTGGAGAATTGAACTAGTTACTAGGAGTAGTCATCCTGCTGGCTAACTTGGTAAGGCAAAGCACACCAGCATATTGCATGTGGGGGGCTGATGGATAGAATTTTGCCCTACCCATGAGGGAAAACAGATGTGCAGGGTTTTACCCTTCCCATTGTGAACCAATAGGACATCTGAATAAATTACATGATGGGAGAACTGGGTAATTAAAATGTAAAGATAGTACTAGATATGGTGGTTGCTGATTGCTGTTTTTATTGTATTTACCGAATTGTGATGGGAGCAATATGCTACTAGGGAAGCAAACAAAACTGAATGTATGCTGAGCAGTATGTACCAAGCAGAGTGCTGGGGGGGGGGGTCCTTTGAATATGTAATGCCTATCATGTGTGGATGATACAAAACTCAGTAGGAAGGGTAACTAAATTGTACGTACTTAAAAGCATAGGAAAGTATGGGTAGAGCTGAAGAAATGTAATTGCAATAGTGTTGTTCATAGGACATTCTGTGTCAAAAACAGCAAAAGAAAATGATCAAGTAATAAGGAACTGGACATAAGCTTCTTTATCAGATAAGAAGGGCAGTCAAATGAGGTGCTATTACTGAATAACTGGGAATATGGGAAGAAATTAATAATAACGAAGGAAAGCTTGTGTTGAAAATCTCGCTAGACCCGTGACACTGGTTTAAATGTACATTTCACATGGGCAAAACAGGCGAGAGGAAATGGGTAGAAGCTGTGTTAAAATTCATGTAATGGTAAAAACTGCTGACAATGCATTGCTTCCAACAGAGTAGTTATATCTGAATTTTAAGCCACTTGTGCACATGGCAAGCATAAGTTGAAAGATATATTCCTCAGCTACAAAAGGATTTATGGCCATTACAAGGAAATATGGTCCTATGGCAGTACATCAGTCATTGTACCCAAGTATGAGAACATATACAGGGTACCAATGGAGTGGTTTCAGCCCTTGTACCTATGTGTGAGAGCATATACAAGGTACCAATGGAATGGTATCAGACTCAGTCATTGCACGTATATGTGAGAGCATACATAGGGTCCCAATGGAGTGGTATAAGTCATTGTACCTATGTGTGAGAATACATACAAGGTACCAATGGCATGGCATCAGTCATTGCACATACATGTGAGAACATGTACAGGGTACAAATGGAATGGAATCATTCACTGTACCTATGGGTAAGAACATAAACAAGGTACCAATGGAGTGGTTTCAGCCCTTGTACCTATGTGTGAGAGCATATACAAGGTACCAATGGAATGGTATCAGACTCAGTCATTGCACGTATGTGAGAGCATACATAGGGTCCCAATGGAGTGGTATAAGTCATTGTACCTATGTGTGAGAATACATACAAGGTACCAATGGCATGGCATCAGTCATTGCACATACATGTGAGAACATGTACAGGGTACAAATGGAATGGAATCATTCACTGTACCTATGGGTAAGAACATAAACAAGGTACCAATGGAGTGGTTTCAGCCCTTGTACCTATGTGTGAGAGCATATACAAGGTACCAATGGAATGGTATCAGACTCAGTCATTGCACGTATATGTGAGAGCATACATAGGGTCCCAATGGAGTGGTATAAGTCATTGTACCTATGTGTGAGAATACATACAAGGTACCAATGGCATGGCATCAGTCATTACACATAAATGTGAGAACATGTACAGGGTACAAATGGAATAGAATCATTCACTGTACCTATGGGTAAGAACATAAACAAGGTACCAATGGAGTGGTATCAGTTGTTGTACCTATGTGTGAGAACATATGCAAAGTAACAATGGAGTGGTATCAGTTGCTGTACTTATGTGAGAAAACATATACAAGGTGCCAATGGAGTCCTATCAGTCATTGTACCCATGTGTAAGAACATAAAAAAAGTACCGATGGAGTGGTATCAGTTGTTGTACCTATGTGAGAGAACATATGCAAGGTACCAATGGAGTGGTATCAGTTGTTGTACCTATGTGGGAGAACATAAACAAGGTACCAATGCAGTGGTATCAGTTGTTGTACCTATGTGTGAGAACATGAACAAGGTACCAAATGGAGTGGTATCAGTTGTTGTACCTATGTGGGAGAACATAAACAAGGTACCAATGCAGTGGTATCAGTTGTTGTACCTATGTGTGAGAACATGAACAAGGTACCAATGGAGTGGTATCAGTTGTTGTACCTATGTGTAAGAACATAAACAAGGTACCGATGGAGTGGTATCAGTTGTTGTACTTATGTGTGAGAACATAAACAGGGTACTAATGGAGTGGTATCAGTTGTTGTACCTATGTGTAAGAACATAAACAAGGTACCAATGGAGTGGCATCAGTTGTTGCACTTATGTGTGAGAACATATGCAAGCTACCAATGGAGTGGTATCAGTTGTTGTACCTATGTGTAAAAACATATACAAGGTACCAATGGAGTGGTATCAGTTGTTGTACCTATGTGTAAGAACATAAACAAGGTGCCGATGGAGTGGTATCAGTTGTTGTACTTATGTGTGAGAACATAAACAAGGTACTAATAGAGTGGTATCAGTTGTTGTACCTATGTGTAAAAACATATACAAGGTACTAATGGAGTGGTATCAGTTGTTGTACCTATGTGTGAGAACATATGCAAGGTACCAATGGAGTGGTATTAATTGTTGTACCTATGTGTGAGAACATAAACAAGGTACCAATGGAGTGGTATCAGTCATTGCTCGTACATGTGAGAACATAAACAAGATACCAGTGGAGTGGTATCAGTTGTTGTACCTGTTTGTGAGAACATATACAAGGTACTTCTAAAGTGGTATCAAATCCCCTTCAGGGCTGTATGCTATAATTTTCACAAATGAGGATGTTGTTGGGAAAGTAAAACTCATTCAAGCAGTATTTTCAGATTGCAGGCCTATAATATTGACGCTTCAGTAGTGTAAGGAAATAAAGGACAAAAGCTGTATGACACTTTGATCATGTACACTGATGTCAAGAAAAAATAAATACAAGAGGAAGAGGGGCACGTCTGACCTAAACATGAAACAAGTCAGGATTTCTCATTGTACATGTTGCAGAATATATCAGAAGTGTTTTTTGTTTGGCAGGTTTATTCCCAAATTAACTGCTGACTATCAGCAATCAGTTATCAGTCCGTACATTCATTTCCTGTAAAAGGTGAGTCAATTACAGATGCTGTCATTCAATAAACTATCAAGGGATTTCTAATTTAAGAATTAAGCCCATCATTTGCATAGCCAATGTTTGTGCCCAAATCACATTGATTCCCCAATATGTTGTCCACCACATGACAGTGAACTTGGATACCCTAATATGTTTCCCTCCACTTGAGAGTTCTCCCATCTCTATGAAAATGTTGGTTACCATCACAGCTCATGGATCGAAGTACATGTCTCCAGTTATTTATGTATCACCTGAAAACTTCTACCTGCATTTGATGAAACAGTCACTGGGACACCAGTTCCTACACAGGGCCAGTAAACTGGCATCTGCCACTATCCTATCTTCTGCATCCAGCTCGTCCACTGCTCAAGCTGCTAATCAAATGTGAGTTACCTAGGTCATAATCAGAGCTCTGACCCTCTGTGCCACAGAGCCAGGTTCCCAAACGTGGTGTTCAAAGGTCTCCTGATAAAGACAAATATACACAAGGCAGGGAAAAGACATGTGTGGAAGAAATGTTCACAGTTGATCTGAGTAATATAAACAGAAAAACACTGGCATGGGAAAGCTTGGAATAAGATGAAAGAGGTTAAAAAAACTGAAAGTCATACAAGTCAGATTAATAATAGGACACAATGTACTTAACACCTCTTACCATAAATGCCACATGCTCTCAAGAGCATGGTAGAGAATACAAAGAAATAAAAAAGTAGGCTAACAGCAGCTTCTAAAAATAAAAGATGATAGGAGGAAAGTATATGAATCTGGAGACAGATTGTGGGAGTATTATAAATAATGGGTAAGGGGATGGATCATGCCCCTTCCATAACTTAGAAAGAAAGTACAGCTGGATATATTCATGTAGTGCTCAGTAAGCTTTGTAGTTTAAAACAAGGAACTTTATTAACTTCTACTACTGCAAGGAAAGAGGTAAGTAGAATAAAACTGTTTAGAAATCATCATGTTCCCAGGATAAGATGGAAATGTGTGCTCAGTGAAAAAACATACAGTGACACGATTTTGTCTTAAATTATATGAAATGCTCCAAAAGGTGGAGTTGTGAAATTGTACGATGCTCATGGAAACCCCTTGAGTAACACTAGTAGGAAAACCCATGAAGCATATCGCCCCAGTGATACTGAGAAATGGAGACTGTAAAATCTACATTGTAATTCTGACTAAGAGCATAGATGTGATGTAATGCATGATGACCAGTTTTGATTTGATAATGTTCAGGCAGTCATAAGCGCTATCAGACTGAGGTTTTGAGTGCTTTCATTTGCTAGAGTGTATTGTGCCCATATGGTAGTCTTATGAGTAGACATTACCAAACCATTTGACCGCTTAAAATGGAATTTAAGCCATGAGAGAATTTCAGCTCTGAAATGATTTTATGAATATTATGTTGAATATTCTTACTGCGTAATATATTATAAACTAACTTGCAGAAAGTAGAATGGTAAGGAGGGATGTCCTTTTCCCGTTATCTGTGCTTATTGTACATCTGAAATATTACGGTAGTATTAGTGATTTAGAGACTGGAAAAATAATGAGAATAAGTTAATTTGTTGTTTGGCAGATATGCTTTAACAATAACTGACAGATAAACTATGCTGTACTGAGTGTGGTTTCTTTAGAGGGAGATTTGACCCTGTAGTTACAGATCTGAGAACATATGAAGACAGTAATCTGGCCTTTGACCAACATGTAGCTAAGGTAGTAAGAAAAATCATTCTAGGTTACCTGATGTACAAATAAGGTTTGGCGTTCAGATCCAAGGAAGTTACACTACCAATCTACTTGGCCCTTATCAGGCCCATCGTTGAGTACAATGCTCCCTTCATCATGTACCTGATTAGCCATATATGCCCACAAAAACTCCTCACCAAGAGAACCCAGGGTATTAACACACTGTATTATGCAGATCACCTTAGAGACCTGTGTCTATATTCTGTCTCCTGCAGGTTGTTGACAGGCAATCTGTGTATTCTTAGATCCAGTCCTAATGGAGCTCTTCCATATCTGCAAAATGAGCAACAACAGAAACACTAGATCCAGGGATATGAACTTTGCTTGTGACATAGTTAGAACACATATATCTGCCCGAAAAGATCTATGTGCTATGGAATAGGCTCCCTTTCCATTTGAAGCAGAGTCCCTCCTTCATTTATTTCAAACATAACCTTCACCATTGGATGGGAAATTGTAAATCAATCTCTGGGCTGGACCCCATGTCTCTTATAGACACAGTTAAAAAGTAAACATTCCCTAAATAACATTAGATAGGTAACCATAAATTCAGCCCCTTACTGGCCCCATTTCCCTATAGACAGAGGCTGACAGCAAACATTGCCTTAGTAATATACCCCCCACATAACTTTTTAGCAACTTCCTAACTAGCATACCCCCCCCCCAGCAAACATTTCACTCCAATTAAGGCACACATGTTACAAAGGAATAAAACTGGGTTGGGTTGAGTTGCTGGGCTTATAAAGGCCCTGGTGGTCATCAGCCTAGTATATACCTATGAAACTATGAACCTATGTGAGAGATACCAGAAGAAAAGGCAGGTCTACACTTCATGGCATCTCACAAATTAGGAGGAAAAATGAGCCTCTTCTGGTTCACTTTACTCTTCTACCAATTACAAAATGGAAATACATCCTTTATTAGTTTTCAGTTAGGTTTTTCATATCGGGCGAATGTTTTTTTTCTAAATGCATGATAAATTTTGAAATTTATAGCTTGGAGGAGTTTATCCAAGCTTAGAGATAATGTAATCAAAAGAACCCGAGGGTGTTTATTCAGATCAGGTTAAGTCCAATCTAATAAAAATGTAACTAGCATCAACAGCTCTATAACCCTTATAGGTATTAGGTTCTGAAGTATCTGAAACATATTATTAATATAGTCAGTGTACAGGGCAACTTCATGAGGAAACTCTCTATAACCTTATAGCTAATAGGTTCTGAGGCATCTGACACTTTAATATATTCAGTGTGTAGGGCAACTTTATGAGAAAACTGTCCTTCTTTGGGGACTTGTATCTCAATGTTATAAGGCAGTTTAGATTTGTCCATTTACAGGCTGCATTAAAAGTTAGTCCTCTTTTGCAGTTTCAGAGTGAGAACAGGAATGAGACAATGGAGTCAGTGTCAGTATGTTATGGGGCAGATGGACCACGTAAACCATGTAAGGCAGTTAACAGCCTTTGCTACAAGCCACATAAGTAACACATAGAGCGAGGAGAGATTTGAGGAAAAAGAAAATCCCACATAATTTACTAGAACTGCTAGGAAATATTAAGCAGATGATAGGATTGATTCACTGATCAGTCAAGTGGACAGATACAAGTTTTTAAGGTAAAAGGCTAGGAGGTTATAGGCTATATGGCATCAAAAGAATGATTCCTACTGCTAGTAAAATACGAATGGCTGCTTGAATGGCACCCATCTGCCTTTTCTACTTTCCAAACCTGCACCACTTTCATTTAGCTCCACTGCTTATCATCAGACTCCAACATGTATTGAAGAATTCTTTATTTTCCAGTCCTGCTGCTTCATCATACCTAGCTCTTTTTTCCCTTACTTCTGATACTTCATCTACGTCCTGCCCTTTTTTCCTTTCACATTTTTCACTTACATCTTAATACTTCTATCACCCTAACTTCCATTTCCTTTTCCATACATAATTTTTATTTTCACAAAGAAATGGTGAAGCAACCAAGGCACAGAATGTCCTAGTTTAAACACAGTCCAAGGATAAATAAAAGGTAGGTAAAATCCAAGGTAAATTTATTCACTCAGGTAAGTGCTTTCATGATACACATATCACTTCTTCAAACCTTCAAACAAACACTTCCTACTCAACTATATTTAAACAGTATTCAAACCAATCAAATCAAACCAATTAATGCTTGAAGTAATTAGCACTTAAAGTAAAACCAGTCATTCTACAATATGTACAAAGTCATACTGGAAAACATTTCAAGTATAGATGCATAATACATATGTAACATAAAATGCATTAGTTAAAAATGAATTAGTTAAAAATTATTAAAATATATATTTAATATGTTTATCTGTCTTTCATTAAAATAATTTAATTTCATTTGAACAACCTCCTATTCTTCAAAACTGGTTTCAAGGGTATTCTATCATTAAGGCCCTTTCCTTTATTAGCTCTTAATATGATAATCCACCTAGTTTCAAAGGTCTCTGTATGGTTCCTTATATCACCACCTCTCTCATTAGGAATAATTCTCTCAATAACTGAGAACATAAAATTATGGTCATTGCCTTCAGAGGGCACATGTTTGGGTAACGCATTAGTGGCAACACCATTCCTAATATTTAATAAGTGTTCCCTGATTCTAAATTTTATCTGTCTGTCAGTCTTGCCCACATAAAATGCAGAACATTTCTGACAGACAGCCAAGTAGATCACATGGTCTGTGTTACAGTTGGCTGCTACACTAAAATCATACATTAGCTTAGTGTCTTGATGTTTAAATACATTCTCATGATTTATGTATATGCATTGATTGCATCTACCACAAGGAACCATCCCTTTTACTCCTGCCATATCTTGTCCCTTATTATGATGTGGATAGGATAACATCCGTTTCAAAGATTTCCTGTTCTTAAATATAAAACTTGGATTTTCCCCTACAACTTGTTTGACTTCTGAATTCTGTGTTAATATATTTCAGTTCATTTTTATCACATTGGTTACTATATTCACATCGCTGGTAAAATAAGTAGAGAATCTAACAGATTCATTTCTATGTTGAACATAACCTGTTCTATCATTATTGGGCATTGAAAAATATGGCTTGCCTATACTATCTCTCCATGAAGTAGATGCATCCAGGATACCTGAGGTCATACTATCAGTGTAACCCCTTTCATTAAATCTGCGTTTCAGACTAGTTAGTTCTTCCTTAAATTCACCATCCCTGGTTGTTAGCCTTGAAGTCCTAAGGGTTTGCCCTTTTACTACATTCTTAAAGATATGTCCTGGATGCATACTGCTTCTGTGGAGTAAAGTATTTCTATGGCATTTCTTCCTAAACAACTTGGTGGTTATCCCATTCACATCATCCATACTAATCATTACATCAAGAAATTCTATTTCCTGTCTAGAGTATTTCATCTCAAATTTTAGAAAGTCAGTGCTGTTATTAATTTCTGTAGTGAATTCTTTTAACGTTGCATCATCACCACTCCATAACAGGAAGAGGTCATCAACAAACCATTTATAAAATTGGATCTGAGGCCATCTTTCATTAGTAAGCACATTCCTGTTTTCCCATATGGCCATGACGAGATTGGCATAGCTATTTGTGCTTGCCGTCCCCATGGCCACACCATCTTTCTGCTTATATAACTTACCATCAAAACTCAACACATTATTGGTTAAAACTAACTCCATTAATAAGCATATTAGATCTATTTTCTTTCCATCACATGTCCCTTCTTCCAGCAAATATTGTCTTAACAATTCTAATCCGGTTGTATTCGGAATACAAGTAAACAACGAGCATGCATCTAGTGTCACTAATAGAATATCTCCATCTTGTCTTTCATATGCATTATTAAACACATATAGGTCCTGCAAGAATTGCTTAGAGTCTCTTAGAATATTCCTGTTCTTATTTACTAACATTCTTAAATTCTTCTCAACATATATGGAGATAGACTCTGTAGACCAGTTACGTCCTGACACTATAGGTCTTAAAGGAGGTTGATATACATCCTTATGGATTTTCGGCAGACCATGTATGCTAGGCATTAGAGGTTCTTCTACCTTAAAGTAATCATATAGCTCATTTGAGATGGCATTATCTAATAAACAATCATATAGTATCCCATCCAATCGTGATAACATCCCCTCCGTATCAGCTTGGCTGATATTTTCATATACAGAGGTATCCTGTAGCATTTCATACATCGCTGTGTCATAATAGATTTTATCCATTAAAACTACAGGGCCACCTTTATCTGCTTGCTTAATGATAACATTTTTGTCAGACTGTAATTGTTTTAAAGCATTCCATTCATCCCTACTAAAATTGGAGAAAGTTTTAGTTCTGTTCTTACCATTTACATTTTCAAATATTTCATTTTCACAAATGTTAATAAAAACATCAATAACTGGATGGCTGTTGTTTAGGAAGAAATGCCATAGAAATACTTTACTCCATAGAAGCAGTATGCATCCAGGACATATCTTTAAGAATGTAGTAAAAGGGCAAACCCTTAGGACTTCAAGGTTAACAGCCAGGGATGATGAATTTAAGGAAGAAATAACTAGTCTGAAACGCAGATTTAATGAAAGGGGTTACACTGATAGTATGACCTCAGGTATACTGGATGCATCTACTTCATGGAGAGATAGTATAGGCAAGCCATATTTTACAATGCCCAATAATGATAGAACAGGTTATGTTCAACATAAAAATGAATCTGTTAGATTCTCTACTTATTTTACCAGCGATGTGAATATAGTAACCAATGTGATAAAAAAGAACTGGACTATATTAACACAGAATTCAGAAATCAAACAAGTTGTAGGGGAAAATCCAAGTTTTATATTTAAGAACAGGAAATCTTTGAAACGGATGTTATCCTATCCACATCATAATAAGGGACAAGATATGGCAGGAGTAAAAGGGATGGTTCCTTGTGGTAGATGCAATCAATGCATATACATAAATCATGAGAATGTATTTACACATCCAGACACTAAGCGAATGTATGATTTTAGTGTAGCAGCCAACTGTAACACAGACCATGTGGTCTACTTGGCTGTCTGTCAGAAATGTTCTGCATTTTATGTGGGCAAGACTGACAGACAGCTAAGATTTAGAATCAGGGAACACTTATTAAATATTAGGAATGGTGTTGCCACTAATGCGTTACCCAAACATGTGTCCTCTGACGGCAACGACCATAATTTTATGTTCTCAGTTATTGAGAGAATTATTCCCAATGAGAGAGGTGGTGATATAAGGAACCATACAGAGACCTCTGAAACTAGGTGGATTATCGGCTTAAGAGTTAATAAAGGAATGGGCCTTAATGATAGAATACCCTTCAAACCAGTTTTGAAGAATAGGAGGTTGTTCAAATGAAATTAAATTATTTTAATGAAAGACAGATAAACATATTAAATATATATTTTAATCATTTTTAACTAATTCATTTTTAACTAATGCATTTTATGTTACAATATGTATTATGCATCTATACTTGAAATGCTTTCCAGTATGACTTTGTACATATTGTAGAATGACTGGTTTTACTTTAAGTGCTAATTACTTCAAGCATTAATTGGTTTGATTTGATTGGTTTGAATACTGTTTAAATATAGTTGAGTAGGAAGTGTTTGAAGGTTTGAAGAAGTGATATGTGTATCATGAAAGCGCTTACCTGAGTGAATAAATTTACCTTGGATTTTACCTACCTTTTATTTATCCTTGGACTGTGTTTAAACTAGGACATTCTGTGCCTTGGTTGCTTCACCATTTCTTTGTGGATTTTTATGACTTTATTTACCTTGTTGGAGTACTTATCCTAGCTGTTTCCTGTCTAGCATTTTCTTGGATAATTTTTATTTTGTTTTATCGACTTTTTATAAACTTTTCTAGTTACACTGTGGCATTATCTACATTATCTACGTACTTCCATCCTAGCTGCACTAATTTTCTTAAGCAGCCATCTTAGGCTTTCCAGCTGGATTCCTTTCAGATAAGCTTCCAGGTCAAATTCTACTTTGTAATGCACTTCGCTCCCATCATCTTTACACTTGTCTGATTACTAGCAAAATTATTTATGTATATTTAACCTTTGCCTATTTATATATATCACCTATTTTTATTCCCCAACATCATCTATTATTTCCCCAATTCAATCTCATTCGGTATGTTTCCCTTAACTGCACCCTTTTCCCACTTCCCATAAGTCACATTAATTCACTCATTTTACAGATGTGTGAAAACATTCCTGTCTACCACAGACTCTGATACTGAACTTGAAGCAATGCTTATTTAACTCACAGTTACATCCTATCAATACGTTGGAGTTTGTTTTTTATAGGTGCTACAGTTTGTTGTCAGGTTGGCAACTCGGAGAAGAGGGAAGGTTAGGAATTACTTGTTGACTAGCACTTTCCTTTCCCTAAGTTTGTGTACACATAAATCTGTTACATATAGGCATGTGAGGTATTAGGACAAAACCCCCACATCCGGAGTGTAAATATTACACTTTCAAATTGTTTTGAATGTTCTTATATTGTGATTTCTTAAAACTGGTTATTTTACTTTTCAAGTTTAGATGTTTCACTATCACTATTTTACATACTGTCTGAGGAGAAGCACTATTTCTTTATAGTCCCAGAGCTATACTATGTCCTAAAAACTGTGCATTTGTATACTTGAAGTAAGTAGTTTATTTAGAAAAGTTTTTATATACATACATATATATGTTGCTTTCAGTGTGACATTTCTTTATATACACTTCAATTATTCAAACTTACTCATTTGCATTTTTTTTACATATGTAACAAAGGTTTAGTCGTAAACTCTAAACTCCTTGGGCCTTTTTTTTTTTTGCTGTCACTGTTAACAAAAGTAACTGGAGCTTACAGGTAGACAAAACTGTCTTTAAATAATTGACTAGAAATATCAGTTATTTTATTTGAGAAACAGAAGGCATGCATTCCAATAAGAATTATACTGTGAAGCATAATTAAACAACCATGAAGATGATGTATTGCTTAACAAAAAGTCAGTCTTATTTACTGTTGCTTATTTTCATTTTATTAATGGGGGTAGCAAAATAACACAGTAATGGCTATTTGTAAGTAGACTCCAGGAGATGGGATGACATAATGAAGTTATAATGCCCATTATATGAGAAAGAATACATCAATAATGTAAAATTATTGCAACATAATTAGTTATTATGAGGAGGGGAATCGATAAAGTAAAATGCTTCAGAAGTGTGTGAGAATGAATGTACAGAAATGAGGTAGATGCTAATAAAAGAAGAAGATGTGGATTACAAGTGAAACCTGGCACAGTCTCATGATCATACATTAAGCAACACTAACTGCATTCACATGGATACAGGATTATAGATGTCTTAGAAAAGGCTAACCTACAGCTCACAAGCATTCAGATAAAGATGCTAATCTAGCAGTCTAGGCAAACATAATAAGATAAGCAGCAAACATGCTTACCAGTGCAGATAGACGTACATGAAGGAAAATGCAGTATAAAGTTCCTCAAAGGAAGACAAAGATCAAGGGTATTAACTATCTGCACTGCAATGCACTATAAAGCAAACCAGCCTTTACTGCAGGCAGCCATATTAAAAACAGAAAGGCCAAGGAATTGCTGAAGTGGCACATAATTTTAATTCTGAAGACTGCAGCTGTGATCCTTAGAATTATGAGATGATTGTAGCAAACTGTAAGGTATCGCATTGGATTGCAAGACTCATACACCAAGTGATTTGTACTTTGCACAGTGGTGCGTGAATCAGTTGGTATAGGATATACAAAGCAGTGTGTTCCATATACCAAGCAAATCACACCTCTCTTTATGAAGATTGAAACATGTGCTACTTGTAAATGTGAAGCATACAGCAGTATGAGATGTCCAATGCAAACTGGGCAAGAATAGATAATTTCACAGCTACAGTATAGCTTGTGGGTGTGTGTGGGTGTATGCAAATCAGACTTGTGTATTTTATTTGTGTATATGCATGTGTGTAAATATGAATATCTGAAAGTGACTACAATGCGTGTATAGGAAGGGGTAGGAAGAGGATTTCAGTCTCTATGATGTCCAATGGACTATGTCTATGAGTGAGTGAATGAGTGTGTGTGTGTGTGTGTGTGTGTGTGTGTGTGTGTGTGTGTGTGTGTGTGTGTGTGTGTGTGTGTGTGTATCAGATGTGGAATTAAGCTCACAAATCTATTTTGTAGCTACTTAACCAAAATGTTTGCATTGGCATTAAAAATGATACTGACCTATAGTTTTCTGGGTCTTGCTTATCTTGACACAATTTCAACTAAACCACCACTTTGGTTCTTGTCAAATGAGTCCAAAAGACAATGCTTCTCCTTATCTCATTGCAGATAACTCTGTAGATTTAGGATCTCATCTTGCATTCCTTTATGAAAATGAAAAGGTTGACCATTTTCCCCTCTTTATTTCTCTCTCCCACATATTCCATCTTATTTCCCTGCCCAATATATACTTTCCTTGCTCTCTGTTCATCCTCCATTAACATACTTTGTCCAGCACTGTGCCCTTCTATCACACTTTCATGATTCATTCTCCTAATCTGTACACATTTTCAGAAAGGTCAGCAAGTAAATCCCACTGCATTTTCTGCTTTATTACTTGCCCCTATAACTTACATTAACCCATAAAAATAGAAGTTTGTTTCTTGTCTTCTTCTTCAGTTCAGTAGCAAGGCATCATAGCCATAACTAGGTTGGGCTAAGGGGTGGCTACAATGGCTACAAGCAGTTTGTGGCACCACTAGATGATACAAATTGTGCTTAAGTGCAGTACTGGCACTGATTTATGAAAGCCAGAAGGACATCATTGATTTTATAAATGAATGCAGATGTCTGTCATTGACTTATAAAAGCCATGAGGACATCATTGCTTTTATAAATGGATGCACATGCCGCATTTAGTTAGGCTAATGCACTGAATCACTTACTCTGAGGTGAGTGTGTGCTAGTGCATTAAGTTAATGAATTATGTTGCAGTGTCCAGTCTATGTGCCCATCAAGGAGTGCTACCTCCCAACATGCTTGAATGTTTTTTTCATGCCTCAGGAATCCCAATGTCTCCTGAAGGAGTCCACATTCTTATGATTTCAACTGAAAAATTGTGTCAAAGAAAAAAATACTTGTACAGCCAACATGGTTAAAAGGATGATATTTAATCAATAAAACAATGAATAAAGACAGGTTAGTGCTTTCGCAGTCAACAACCACTTCTTCAGACCAATAAAAGCATTAAAAAAACAATTTAAAATAATCAACTAACCAATCAAAAAGCAAGCATGAAATTACATGTATTCCTACAACACTTCAAACCTATTCATACATGAACGATTCATACACAAAAAAATTTACCAATCAAATTAGTGTTTCAGGCCACACACTTTTAGCACTGGCTTAACATATACCATGTTATTCAAACCAGGAAAAGAATTGGCTTTGAAGGATATAATCCATTTCAATTCAGCACACTCAGTCTTGTTTAAGAGATCACCATCTTCAATCCATTTCAATTCAGCACACTCAGTCTTGTTTAAAAGATCGTCATCTCTAATGTTTATTGTTATTCTTTCCAGAATGTGAACTTAAAAGAATGATGCGAACCAACATCAAACACATTTGGCTAGACCATTAGTCGATCTTTTATTACAGATGTCACAAATATGTTGTAAAATCCTGTTTTTAAACATTTGATTGGATTTGCCAGTATAAAAACAAGTGCATGCTTGACATTTTGCCTAAAAGACAATGATGGAGGTTTTGCAGTCAGCATAGAAATTAGAATTTATATTCTGTTCTGATAAAGGGTGTTTAATGAAACTTGTAGTCCAGATGTACTTAAAGGCATTGCATAACCTACATATAAAGGTACCAATGCAGTGAGATGAACAGGGCACTGCTCAGAATGTCTGTAACATAAAAGATATTTCAGAGGCATGTTATTATGAAAAGTAAATTTAGGTGTAGTTACCAGAATATTTCTGATAGCATCATCTGTCATCAGCCAATTCTTTTTCATTATGTCACATACTAAGCCTATGTCACTCAAATATGTCAAGAGTATACATGGTGATCTATTACGGACACTGGATGGAGCTACCACAGCTTCATTTGTCGTAGAAAAAAAGGGTCTAGCAATTGTGTCCCTGGTTGAATGCTATTCACTAATGGCCTTATTTTCATATTACTACATGAGTAACCTCTTGCAATGAAATTTTCAGCTATAGCACTTAGACAGTACAGTTGTGTACACTTACCATAAATGTAGATGTTCAAGTGTATTCATTGTCGCAGTCATTACATTTGGATAATCTGCTGGCAGGTTGCCCTCAGTCTGCCTGATTAACAAAGTCTTGGGTCCTGCATCAGTTGCTGTCCCTTCTTCCATGATGTCAGATTGTCAGGGGTATAAAACACGCAGCCAACGTCATTACATCAGTTTTCCTTGCCCCAGATGTCAGGTGCTCCCCCAATGGGGAGCAAATAAACATAAAAAACACAAAGGTATACCTCCAGCAAAAAGCAAATACACCAAAAAGGCTTTTAAGCATAGTAAAGAAAAGTAGAGGTAAAGCCAGAAGAAGTTAGGGGGCTGAAGGGTGGGTAACCAGGACTGCAACAGTGAATACACTCAAACATCTACATTTATGGTAAGTGTAAACAACTGTACTGTGTTTTTCGTGTTTCACTGTTGCAGTCATTACATTTGGGTAATTCCCAAAGCTATGGTTGGGAGGAGGAGTTTATTTAGCATTAGGGACAGCAATAAGGCCCTGAAAGACAGCAGTGGCAAAGCCAGCTCTGGATTTAGAGAAAATTGGCAAATGATAATTCTTGGTGAAAGTATGTACATAACTCCAAGTAGCAGCTTCTAGGATGTCCCTGGTAGGAACACCTCTGAGAAAGGCTGCAGAAGTAGATACAAGCCTGGTGGAGTGAGATCTGATCCCTTGGAGGGTAGGTTTTCCATGGTGCTTATAGCAGAAATGAATGCAATGGCTTATCAATTTAGAAATGGCTTGTTGTGAAATAGCCTTCCCCTCTGCCCCTGCAGCAAATGCTACCAGCAGTTGTTCCGATTTTCTTCAAGGTTTAGTCCTGTCCAAGTAGAATCTAAGTTGTCTGTGCACATCCAAGGAATGCAGAATCCGTTCCCCTTTGTTCTGTGGATTGGGAAACAAGGTTGGTAAATGAATGGACTGATTAAAAGCCACACTGGATACCACCTTGGGCATGAAGGATGGATTGGTTTTGAGGGGCACCCTGTCCGCATGAAAGAGGATGAAAGGTTCCACTGCCATAAGGGCCTGTAATTCAGATACCCTTCTTGCTGAAGTGATTGCTAAAAGGAAGGCTGCAGTAGCAGCTGGCTCAAAAGGAGGTAGAGTGAGTTTCTCCAATACAAAGTTAAGGTCCCAAGCAGGGGTTCGAGCTCTCCTGGGTGGTCTCAAGTTTTTGGCCCCTCTCAGGTACTGCTTGAGCAGAGGATGAGAGAAGAGGGGAAGTTCTGTGTTATAATGAGCTAAAATGGCTGAGGCGTGGATTTTAATGGAAGGAAAGGACAGGCCCTTGTGAAGCATCTCAGTTAAGTATTGTAAAATCTGAGGTAAATTGGGCGCTGCTGTGCTCATCCCTTGAGATTGGTTCCAGGCACAGAATCTTTTTCCATTTTTCAGCATAAGATTTTCTAGTACTAGGTCTCCTTGCCTCTAAGATGACATCCATCACAGGTTTGCTGAGGGATTATACGGGTGAATTTAAGTGATTAGCCAGGCTGCAAGGTTCAATGTTGGAAGCTGAGGGTGCAGAATTTGGTTCTCCTGCTAAGACAGCTGTGAAGGGGTCTGAGGGCAGGTGCCATGGAGATAACTGTGACACACTGCACAGGAGGGGGTACCAGTATTGGCACAGCCAGTCTGGAGCAATCAAGATCATCCTTGGTTTGTCCTGCTTGACTTTTAGTAGAACTTTGGAGAGCAGCAGCAGCAGGGGAAAGGCGTAGACTGACTTTTTTCAGCTGAAGGACAGAGCATCCACTTTCCAAGCTTATTTATGGGGAGTCCTTATGCAAAACTTGTCCAACTGGTAGTTCTGGGGGAAGGCAAATAGATCTATGTCTGGGCTCTACCATTCGCTTGTCAACATGTTGAAGATCCTTGATTCCAGTTTCCACTCGTGTGGGTCCATGAAGTTTCTGCTTAGTCCATCTGTCAGTGTATTCAATATTCCTGGCAGGAGATGAGCTTGTAGGTGCACTTGGTAGCTCAAGGCTGTGTTCCACAATGCCATGGCTAGTCTGCAGAGGGAGTAGGAATGTGTACCCACCCTGCTTGTTTATGTACCACATAACTGTGGTGTTATCTGTCTTTACCATTAGTTGTCCTGGAAGAATGTAGTCCTTGAAGGCTGTCAGAGCATTCTGTACAGCTAACATATCTTTTTGATTGATATGTAGATGCATTTGACTTGGGTTCCATTTGCCCTGAATGCACTTCCCTGCCAGGTGAGCCCCCCATGCATAGTCTGAAGCATCTGTAGTTAGGGTTTGGGTAGCAGGGGGTAGTATGAATGGTAGTCCCTTGTTTTGATGGCAGGCCTCTGCCTACCAGAGGAACTCCAGGCATAGGCAAGGTATAATAGGAATCATTGTTTCCAGGCTGTGAGAATGTTGACTCCATAGACTTTTTAGATACCACTTGTAGTTTCCTCATATGCAGTCTTGAATATGGAATTAGAAGAATGCAGGAGGCCATGAACCCCAAGGCTTGCAGTATGTGTCTTGCAGATAACAGGGTTTTTGTGGCCACCTGTTTGAAATAGGTTACCAAATTAATTTGCTTTTCTGGCGTGAGGTAAGCCATCTGGGCAGTTGTATTCAAGCTTTCACCCAGGAATGTAATTTGTTGACAGGGTACCAGTTGTGATTTCTTTTCATTTATGGTGTACCCGAGACAAGTTAGAACCCTTTTTACAAATGCCAGATGATTCAAAAGTATGCCCTGGATTTCTGCCTGAATTAGACAATCTTCCAGGTATGGGTATGTTTGAATACTTGTTGCCTGCAAAATGCAATAACTGGAGCCAGGCACTTTGTGAATACCCTGGGTGCAGTAGACAAGCCAAAGGGCAGTGCAGAGAACTGATAATGCGTGTAGTCTGCTTTGAAGCGTAGGTATCTTCTGCAAGATTCCCTGATTGGGATGTGCAGGTATGCTTCTTTTAAATCTAGTGTTGCCAACCAGGCATCTTTGCCTATCATAGGAAGTAATTGGTGAAGAGTCAGCATCTTGAATTTTGGAAACTCCAGAAAGGTGTTTAGAGTAGACAGGTCCAGAATTGGACGCCATGATTTGATTTTTCTGGGTACCAGAAAAAGTCTGGAGTAGAAACCTTGTCCCTTTTCCTCTTCTGGTACCAGTTGAATAGCCCCCATGTGTAAGAGGGAAAGTACTTGTTTTTGAGCCTTTGCCCACTGATGTGGGGGCAGGTCTGGCCACCCATTTGGTGTTGGCAATGTGTGGAAATGAAATCTGTATCCCTGGGACACTATATTTAAACCAATTTGTCCTGGGTTATAAGTTCCCAGTTCTTTGCATGAAGAGCAATCTTTCTCCCCAAAGGGGCAGTCAAAAGATAAGTGTTTGGAATTTTAAAAGGAAGTAATTGAGACTGTTTACCATGAGGGGGGGTGTCTTTTTATTTCCAGATTTGGAAGTGGAGACTCCCCACTGTTTAGTTCTGAGAGTCCCCTGTGACTGAAACCTGGGGTTTTTGCTGTGTCTGGGTTTGGCTTGAGAGGACCTGGAAGGGACTGGAAAGGATAGATTCTTAGTAGGCCAGTGCCTACTAAATCTCGGAGGTTGCACTTGTAAAAAATCTTTAACAGTTTGCATAGATTTAGCTTTATCTTCCATCTTTTTAAGAACTTCTTCAGCCTTGTTGCCAAACAGGCGGTCCTGATTTAAAGGAGCATCCAACAATTTAGCTTTAGCATGATCAGGCAAAGATTGCTCCTTAAGCCAAGCATGCCTTCTAAGCACAGAGCCAGTAACAGCAGCCCTGCAAGAGGCCTCTAAAGAATCAAAAACACATTGCAAGGTATGTTTTCCAACTTGTTCAGCAGAATGCATTAAGTCCTGGAAATCTTTATTTTCCACACAGTCAGGAATCAACATAATTTTCTGTTTAAGTAGTCCAATAATATGTTGCTGATATTTTAATATATAAAATTGGCAGTTTAAAGCTCTGATTGCCAAGGTTGCAGAAGTATAAACCTTTTTACCCCATCTATCCAGTGTCCTGGAGTCTCTATCAGAAGGGGTAGGATTTTTAGCAGTAGAAGCCTTAATGCCCTTGGGACCCTGAGAAATAGTCTCTGGATCTGCAACAGGATTTTTGAGAAGGAACGTGTGGGACTCAGGAACCCTGTAGTATCTGTCAGGTTTACTAGGAGCAGGAGGCAGGGAATCAGGGGCCAAACTGGATTCCGAGAACACATCATCAACAATGTCTAGGACAGGAGGTATAGCCAAAGGCCTATGCTGAAGAAGGAAATCCCTAAGCCTCTTTTTTGAATCAGAAAATTCCTGGCTTTCCCAGTGGAAATGCTCCCTTAAAGTATGTAAAGTTTTCCCAAAAGAAAAATCCTCAGGAGGGGAAGCAGAGGGAATAGAATCCTCTGCATCAGAATCCTCATAAGTAGGTATGAACAAATCCACATCACCAGAAGAGTCAGAAAAAACAGAATACTGACTAGAAGATTCATAATCAAGCTCAGCCCTAGGCCTCTTAAGGGGGGGGGGGGGCTTGACTACCTCTGATTAGAGTTATTAGACCTTCAGCCATTTTTATCATTTGTTTTTTAGGCATAGGGGCCTGAGCATGTGGCCTGGGTGTCATTTTTTTAGACATGGATCGAGATTTAGGCCTTAGTGATGAAGGATGTGTCGATTTAATATGCAAGTCTGTAGGCCTGAATACACCCTCAGAAGCCGGTGCCTGCACAGCAGCTCTGGACCCATCCAAGGTGGAGACATCCGCGGGTTCCACAGTTGAAGTATGTCGCAGCATACCGGACTCGGAATGGGTCTCAGTAGAGGCCTGCGAATCAGAAGTAGTGGGTATCAGGGGCTGCAAAAGCGCCTCACTGAGTACCGGCAAACTGGTGACTGGCTTAGGAGAAGCATTCTCGGCAGTTTTGGACCTGCCTTAAGGGCTGTCTTAGTCTTTATCTGTGCGTATTTTTGGAATCCTGGTAGTTGGATGGCTAACCGACGACATTTCTGGATAATTAAACCGAGAAACGAAATATTTAGAGGCAAAAATATACCAACGATGGATAGTGCGCTGATTAAATAAAGCACAAAACCGACAGTGAGGTACACCATGGTCAGGGCCTAGGAAGGAATACAGAACAAATGAAAATCTTTATGAAGTATTTGCTTTCCACAAGTAATGCAATTATTAACTTTTACTGACATCGGTAAGGAGCAAGAAAAAGTTTCCCCAATGGGGTACTTAGCTTTAAGTTGAAGACTTCGGTTCTGAAACTCAAAAATGAAAATTTCAGGAGTCGGCCGACCAGCACTTGCAAACTGCTTCTGCTTCAGGCACCGCATGGCAAGAAAGACTGATGTAATGATGTCAGCTGCATGTTTTATACCCCTGATGACCTGAAGTCATGGAAGAAGGGACAGCAACCGACGCAGGACCAAAGATTTTTTTAATCAGGCTGACTGAGGGCAACCTGCCAGCAGATTACCCAAATGTAATGACTGCAACAGTGAAACACGAAGAACATCCTCCAAAGCATTATTGTCATCATTGTGTAATCTGAGTGTATGTAATAGCTGGTCTTTGACCACATTCCTAAGAATATGCCTAGGATGCATACTGGTCTTGTGAAGAAAGTTATTTTTCTTGAATGGTTTCTTCAAAACCCTGGTCATTACATCTCATTTGTTCTTTACCAATAATGATATCTAGAAAACCAATAGTAATTATATGTGAAACAGGAAACAGGTAGTGCTATGTAAATGTTCTACAAACAAACAAAAACTATTGGGTGTCCCTCTACAAACCATAAAGACATTGTCAATGAAGCCTCTATACTATCTAACGTTCTGTAGAAATGGATTAGTATCAAAGAAGTAATCACATTACTATTGTGTCAAAACTAAATTTGCATAAGAATTACCACAAGAAGTGCCCATTACAACTCTTATGCGCTGAAGAAAAAAAACTTGTTCAAAGACAAAAACATTGTTTTCTAAAATAAGGTCAGGCAATGTACAAACATAATTTTGTTATTAGAAAAAACATTGCAGGAGGAGGAAAAGGTTTTAATATTCACAAGCCCCAGATCTTTCAGTATAATGGTGAATAATGAAGCGATCTCGAGTGTAGTGAGCAGTAAATTATCCTAACTCTGGAGCCTATCATACCAGGCATAAAAATCTTGTAAAACATTTTTAGTATCCTTCAGAGTGCTTGGAATGCCATCAAGCACAGTTGTAATGTCTTTTCCACAAATATTGAGATGGACTCTGTCACCCTTCCACAGCTGGAAACAATCAGGCTCATGGGGGGAATCACTTAACTTGTTGTGAATTTTAGATAAACCATAGAGTATGGTGATAGTAGGATTCTCTACTTGAAAGTACTTATACAGATTGACGGATATCAAGCCAGTCATGCAATCTTTTAGTTAAGTTTTAGTAAGGAATTTGCTAAAGCTGCAAGAACAGAGAAAGCTCCCTTTTTTGATGGGGTACTGCTTTGCAAATTTCTACAAGGTACCCGATGAGATAGTTATGGCTCTGCAAGGCATTCCCTACATTCTCCTTTTTAACCAAAGTTAAGTCCTATCTATAAAGAATTACATGCTAATCTGTTAATATTTCCTTCTGAACGATACACATGCTTAATAGTTCTTTTTTCATCACTGTTTTTGTCTGTTTAGGCTGAGAAGTACCACAGGATTACAATATGATTCTAGGTAGCCTGTAGCTATCTCACAGAATTAGTATGTTTGATTCGACATTAATGTCTCAAAAGGTATCATACAGTTGCTGCAGCTATGCAAAACACTGTGGTCAAGGATGATGATTCTACTACACCCACAGGTATAGCCAAGATTAAAGTTATTAACCTTCCTTTACATGATGTGCTTTTTGTCTGTGTTGTGCCCATAAATTGCCAGTTACACCCTCTTACTCACTGAGAAAAGGTGGGTGAGAGAGTTACCTCCCATCCACAATCCTCAATAGTTTTCCCTAAGTTATCACCTGCTCACTCTCTCTTTTCTGTAGTTGCACATTTAATTTTCTACTTCCTCCCAATGCAGTTTCAATGTTCAGATTTAGTGCATGATGCAACACAGAAGGCTCTTAGATGGGCTCCAGCAAAGAAAATTAACCATATAGTTCTCTCAAGAATAACTCATTATCCATTATAATGTTCTGCCTTCCTTTAATACTAACAACAAAATTGTCTAAAGTACCTCTCCACCAGTGGTTGATGAAGTTTTCAGATGTTTTTACTGCTTCACTGCATTTATGCACTGTTTTATACTGCTTTAACTGTAGTTTTAATAGCTAGACACTGTTTCATTACTCTAGTTGCATGTTTACTGAATTACATAACTGCAACCTGTTTTTTCCTACTGAGAGTTGTATTTTCTGTTTGTGAGTGCTTTATTCATGCTTTTCTGTGCATTTA
This sequence comes from Protopterus annectens, assembly GCF_019279795.1. Taxonomy (NCBI): domain Eukaryota; kingdom Metazoa; phylum Chordata; order Ceratodontiformes; family Protopteridae; genus Protopterus; species Protopterus annectens. The sequence goes on from NC_056734.1 coordinate 207,309,821, forward strand.
TGATTTTTTGAGGTTTCTGTGTTCTAGTCAGGTATCATATAACTAATTTGTTTGGAGTTAAAAGCATTCTCTAGAGTCTCATTGCTCCTTTATCTGTTTAAAGCTCTCATTTAGTGGCTACAGCTAGTAGCTCTAATAGTTTTCCACCTTCCCCCCCCCTATTGTTGTCTTGTTCTTATACTTGGTGGCTTTGCAGTTACTGTATATTTAATCTGGGACACTACTCCCAGTCTAGTGTCATTAGTTCATTCTACCTAACAGAGAGAGAACATTTGTGAAGGCCAACCCACTTAGATTCTTAACCTTGAGTTTACGTCTGTTCCAGCTTTCTCCTTTTCCACTTGACTAAAACAAAAAAATCTAAGCTTGTTTCCCCCCTTTTCCTGTAATGAGTCTAGTCCAGATACAGATTTGATGTATCCAGGACTGTTTGTAAGCTCCAGAGCCGCCAAGCATTTCTGTACTGGTGGGAAGCCTTCTAGTTTATGAGTGGGAGTGGTAAGCACTAGGTAACCTATCTACCACATAAGGAGTGGTTCTGGCCCAGAAATTGTAATTATTGGCCGTTTGGGCAGTTTTTCCATCTCATTCAACTTTCTGATTTAAAAGCCTGCACTTGCACGTGTTTCCCCCCTTTCCTGTAACTATAGTCCAGATACAGATTTGCTTTATCCAGGACTGTTTGCAAGCTCCTGAACCCCCCCAAGCCATTCTGTGTTGGAGGGAAGCCTTCTAACTTATCATTGGGAGTGGTAAGCACTAGGTAGCCTATCTACCACAAAAGGAGTGGTTTCTGGCCCAGATTTGTGGTTTATTGGCCTTTTGGGCAGTTTCTTCCATCTTTTTCAACTTTCTGGCTTAAAAGCCTGTGTTTGTGCTTGTACCCCCCCCCCCACCTTGCTGTAACTAGTCTAGTCCAGATACAGATTTGCTGTGTCCAAGACTGTAAGCTTCTGAGCCCCTCAAGCCTTTCTGTGTTGGAGGGGAAGCCTTCTAGCTTATCAGTGAGAGTGGTAAGCACTAGGTAGTATATCTACCACAAGAGGAGTGGTCCCTGGCCTAGAAATTGTAGTTTATTGTCTGTTTGAGCAGTTTTTTTATCTCTCTCAACTTTCCGGATTAAAAGCCCACATTTGCTCTTGTTTCCCACCTTTCCTGTAACTAGTCTAGTCCAGATACAGACCTGCTGTATCCAGGAATGTTTGCAAGCTTCTGAGTGGTGCCAGAGCCTGCTCTTCAAATTTTTCCTTAGTTTTCTCCTCTCCTGCACTTATACTAACTTATTAGTCTAGCACTTTACCAGACTTCTTGTAGCAATTATTGTAGCACACAAGTATTACCAGCACTATACATTCTACAAGAAAACATATCTAGTACTTATTATCAATGCCCACCCTGCCAGGCAAGTCTAAAGGTAAGCTCCCTGTGCTTTCTCCTATTAACCTGGTGAACTTGGGAATCCTGAGGCAATGTAGCAAGTGTACACAAACAACCCTCTCCTCTTACCTTCCAACACTCAGACTTGCAAGACATGCACTTATATATCCAAATTGGAAGTCATGCACTTTCCAGCCAAGACCAAAATAGCTGGTCAAGAGGAGCAGGTCAACACTTGCACCACACCACATGGAACACATAGCCCTCTGAAACACACAACAGCACTGGCTTCACATAACAACACAAACCGCACACCCACCTTTCTGGAGGCTCTCAGTAAAAATCTATCCAAGCAGCAGAGACCTCCAAGGCAGAAACGCACTCGACCACCACAACACAACACTAATCACTAGACACATAAATCTCCTAAACAGTGTGCCACTCAACCAAAGCCCCTAAGGCAAAACAGCATACCCAAAACACTAGTCATAGGTGACTCGATAGTGAGGCACACTGATGTCCCACTCACTAGGTTGAATAAGGAGAAATTAACAGTCAGCTGCCTGTCAGGTGCTGGGATCCGACACATAATGCTTGCACTCAGGTCACTCAACAACATGTACATGTCGGTGTGAATGACCTGAGATGTACATCCCTGGGCTACATGAAAAGAGACATGGAGGAGCTCTCGGATTATGTAGCCCAAATGGGTATGACCCTAGCCCTTAGCAGCATCATACCATCACCCAGAATGATACCACAATACAAGCAGAAAATGGTTGATTTCAACAACTGCCTAACTTTCTGGTGTCATTCTAAGCGGATCCAGTATCTGTCTGCCTGGGATGACATGATTGACAGACCTTGATGCTTTGCCAGAAATGGCCTGCATCTGTCACCCCTGGGCTTCCGGATACTGGCCAAGGCTCTTGCCACCCCTACAGTTCCTTTTTTAGGTGGTGTTCCAAAGACCAAATTACCAAATTTCCCAGTTAGGGATCGCCACAGTGGAACTCCAGTCCGCTAATGATTGGCAGTAGATTATTACATGCCGAGTTGCCAGCCCTGATGCACAACCTTCAACGAAGGTACGCCCATTCATGTATGTCTCCACACAAAAGAAGCTTTAGCTGAGAATCGAACAGGACGTCTTACTGTGAGGTGACAACAGTACCGCAGCAGCACCACCGCAGTTTAATATACACAAATTTTATATATATATATATATATATATATATATATATATATATATATATATATCTACACACACACAAACAGACACACACACACACAGACACACACACACACACACACACACATATATATATATATATATATATATATATATGTAGATAGATACAAAAACACACACAACACACACAAATATATATATATATATATATAAATATATATATATATATATATATATATATATATATATATATATATATATATATATATATATATATAAATAAATAAAAATATAAATGTATATATATATATATATATAGGTTCATAGGTTCATAGGTTCATACTAGGCTATCTGCCCGAGGGCATTTACAAGCCTAGCCCATAGTTTTGTGGCTTACGCCACCCCTTTAGTATGGGGAACTATACCCATTATTTTGCTGTGCCTCTGTTGAGCAGTGACACTGAGGTAATCCCTGGGGTATATCTGCGATCTCCCATCCATTGGTCAAGATTTCTCTTGAACAAGGCCAGTGAGGTGCTCTGCCTCACATATACCAGGATTTTATTCCACAGCATAGGGAGTCTTTGGGTGATGAATCTATCCCTCCAGCACGTCCTATTAATAGCCGTGTCGAGGTTTAAGTCTCCCGCCCTTGTGGCTCTGACGGATCTAGATTTTTTGAGGTGAAGCATATTCATCCATTCTGGGTTTGACATGGCCTTGTATGTTAGGCAAAGGTCACCTCTGAGCAAGCGGTAAGCGACTGAATAGAGCTGGAGTTCTTTCAGTCGGGCAGCATAGGACAGATGTTTGAGACCCTTTATCCTTTTGGTGAGGAACTTTTGTGGCCTCTCCAGCTGCTGCAAGTGTCGGGTCAGATACATTCCGAATGGGGCATTGTACTCAATCATTGGTCTGATGAGTGATGAGTATAGGGAGACTATGACTTCCCTTGATCTAGATGAGAATCCCTTCATGATAAGGTGGGCAATGTAGAAGGTCTTCCTAACTACTTTAGCTACATGGGTGTCGAATGACAGACTACTATCAACCTGGGTCCCCAGGTCCCTGATAACTTCTTCTGTGCTCAGTGGATTGCCACCTATTTGGTAGCTAGGGGTAACCTTGTTTTTCCCGAAGGGTATGACTATGCATTGTTGGCATTTAACTTTAGGCCATGGCTCTGGCACCAGTTATCCGCTTTCTGTGAGACCCTTCTGAAGGATATCTGTGTCAGATGTGTTTTCTACTATGGCGCCAGTTTGCAGTCATCTGCAAACTTTGTCAGCCATAACCCTCCTGTGTTTGCTTGTACTTCGGAAAAGTAGATGCCAAACAAGAGTGGGCCCAGGACTGAGCCCTGTGGTACACCACTTGTGACAGGCTTTGAGTCTGACATGGCGCCAGCAACTCTGACCCTGTGGGTTCTGTCACTCAGCCAGTTTGCAACCCATCTTGTGATGTATGGGTTAACATTTAAGCTGATGAGTTTTTCAATGATACCCGAGTGGGGTATTGTATCGAAGGCCTTCGCCAGATCGAGGTAGGCTGTATGGACTGCCTTTCCCTCATCAATGGCTTTGGTGACTGTTTCGAAAATTCAACCAAGTTTAGAAGGCATGATCTGCCTTTGACAAAGCCAAACTGGGATGGATCCAAAGTCTGCAAATTCCCTATGTCTTTATTTATGAGGTCCATTATGATCCTCTCCACGGCTTTGCAGATAAGGCTTGTCAAGCTAATGGGCCGGTAATTTCCAGGGTCGGTGGAGGCACCGCCTTTGTGAAGTGGGACCACAGTTGCAGTGCGCCACTCCTGGCACGTATCCAGAGGTAAGACTATGATTAAACAGCTGTCCTAGCTGTGGGTTTAATTCCTCGTTGAGTTCGTGGAGCACACAGCCGGGGACACCATCAGGTCCCATGGATGCTGTGTTTTTTGCTTTGGAGAGAGCAGTTCTCACTTGGGCGTTGGAGATGTTTGGGGGGCTGCAATCACTTGGTATAGACATCTCTCCTTTTGGGAGGGAGGGGGGGGAGAAGTTTGCACTGAACCTGTCAGCCAGTATGTTGGCAATGTCTGTAGGATCAGTAATCTTCACATCATTTTGAACTAGTTCTGAGCATATCTGGGAGTTTCCTCCCAGATTTCTAACATAGCTAAAGAAGGCCTTATGATTGTCTTTTGAGTCTTTAGCTATTTTTCTCTCAAAATTTGCTTTGGATGATTTTATGAGAGCTCTTAGTTTTTTACTTATATTGATCAAGGGTGTCTTACCTTTTAAGGATTTTGCTCTATCTTGTAGTAGCTTCCTCCTTTTGTTGTAGAGTTTGTTTATGGCTGGGGTCCACCAGACTGGACGCTTGCCTTTGGTACAAAGAGTCTTTGTTTTGCTTGGGATTGCCTTATCCATGCAGTCCTGCAGGTGCTGGTAGAAGGCATTTGTAAGTGATTCAGCGGCTTGAGTACTGTTTTCCGCCCTCGGGGCCTTAAAGGAGACCACACTAGTCTTTAGAAGTGTGAAGTCGGCTTCGAGAAGTTCTTTACTGTGGTCTTTTTTATTTCAGGTGGGGTGGGATGAGGACCTCCAGCGAGATTAGTTTGTGATCTGATCTCACCAGTGAGGGGTATACTTCGGTGTTGAACATTGTGCTCCCATGTTCGTGATGATGAGATCAAGTATGTTTTCTCCTCTTGTGGGGATGGTGACTAGTTGTTCCATGGCATTTGAGTTTATGAATTCCAGGAACTTTTGGGCTAGGGTGTTTGGGCTTGAGTAGTGTTCCCAGTCTATATTAGGGTAATTGAAGTCACCTAGTATGATGGTGTTTGGTGATACATTTATCCCTCTAGTGTTTTCAGGAAGGCCATGTGAGGTTCCTGAGTTTGTGAGGGTGGCCTGTAACATGCTACAATTTGCAGAGCAGTCTTGCCTATGGTTAATTGCACCTGGATGGTCTCCGATGCATCGTGCGTTGCCACCAGTCTTGAGGTGTGGGTGTCTTTGATGAATATGGATACCCCCTCCTTTCTTGGTATTGTCTGGATTTTGGGGCCGGAACGCATGATAAGAGGTAAAACCTGATAGTGCTGGGGTGCTCTCAGGAGCCTTGAACCAGGTTTCTGTCACTGCACAGACATCGATGTTCTCCATACTGAGAAGGGCCTCGAGTGCGTGCATTTTGAGATTTAGACTTCTGGCATTGAGCAGCATTACCCTTAGTTTTTTTTTTTTGTGTTCTAGGGTGGTAGGTTTAGAATTTGAGCCTTGCCTAAAAAGGCACTATGGGGTGGCAAGAGCCTTTGCCAATATCCGAATCCCAGGGTGACAGGTGCAAGCCGCCCTTGCGAAGCAGCGTGGCTTGTCCAGCATGTCATCCCAGGCAGACAGACATTGGATCCCCTTTGAATGACACCAGAGTTTAAGCCAATTGTTAAAGCTGATCATCTTATCTCTGTATTGTGGCATCATTCTTGGTGAAGGTAGGATACTGCTCAAGGTCAGGGTCATACCTGCCTGGGCTACATAATCAGAGAGCTCCTCAATGTCTCTTTTCATGTAGTCCAAGGAGGTACGTCTCAGGTCGTTTACACCAGCGTGGACAATGACTGAGTCGTATTTGTACCTGCTGTTGAGAGACCTGAGTGCTTGCGTTATGTGGCAGATTCTAGCGCCCAACAGGCAGCTTACTGTGACCTTCTCCTTACTCAGTCTGGTGAGCGGGACGTCAGTGTGTCTGACTATGGAGTCACCAATGACTAGTGTGTCTGGCATTGTGTTTGGCCTTAAGGGCTGTGACTGTTTGACACTCTGACTGTGAGGTCTATGTGTTGCAGGTGTTGTGTTCTGAGGTGGTGGTTGTTTGGGTGTCTGCTTTGGTGGCCTCTGCTGTTTTGGTAGATTTTTGATCAGAGCCGCCGAGTATGTCTTTGTGTGTTTATGTGTATGATTTGAGGTTGTGATGGTACTATGTGAGACTGGGTCTATAGTGTGTGTGGTAACCTTCTCCTCCTGACTGGTCTTGCCAGTCCTATGTTGAGAGAGCTCAGCCTCCAGTTTGGCCGTATAGTTGCATCTCTCGCATGTATTTGTGTTTTGTGGGAGGAGGAGAGGGTTGTCTGTGTACATGAGGCAATTGTAACATTGCCTCAATATTCCCAGGTTCACCAGCTGAGCAGGAGAGGACACTAGCAACTGATCCCTCGACATGCTAGAAGGACTAGACAAAAAAACTTTAAAAGAGATTCCGGGGGATGTGGGTGACCGAGAAATGGGGTTTGCCTTTTTGGGGTGCTATCTATAAGAGTGCCGTATCAAGGTAATAAGTACTGTAGGAGCAAGTATATATATATATATATATATATATATGTGTGTTCATACACACACACACACACACACACACACACACACACACACACACACACATTGATATATATATATATATATATATATATATATATATATATATATATATATATATATATATATATATATATACATGTATATACATGTATGAATATATATATATGGTTCCCGTTTACAAGCTCGAATTGCTACATGATCGAAATGCAGTATCTTGAGACTATAAAGGCGAAAGACCGGAACCCCGAAAGATGAGAAGCGCGAAATTTAAAAGGTGTAGAAGTGGCTGAAAGCTATGCTAAACAAAGACAAGTATCTGTCACTGCTGAGTGTTACATAGTTTCATTAACATGCAGCCTGTAGATGGTAATTACACTGCCCCAGGTTCGATTGGTGAAATTTATGTGACTGTCTTATCGCAGAAAGGAGCTCCGGTGCTTTTGCTAGATGGTATAGAACTGCTGCAATACTTTTGTGATTGGTATGTGCTCGGCAAGGTTCGTAAGTTCTGTACTAGGACTACTGTTTTTTCTCGGTTTCCACCATTGTTTCCAATTTCGTTCTGGAAAGTGGACGAGTTAAATACATTGTTTTTGCCTTGTACACAGAATAGTGTAGAGGCATGGCACCATAGGCTAAAGAGTTTGCTGGGCCACAGACAGACCGACCTATCAGCACTCATGAAAGTGCTGGCTAGAGAGCAAGATAGGGTGAATGAGCTTAGGATTCGTATGAGCTGTGGTACGCCTCCTTCACCCAAGAAACGGAAGGTTTTACGTCGCCATGCTAAATTTGAGCATGTATTAAAGCATAGATCAAGTTATGCATGTTTAGAATTTTTGATGGCTATTGCCAGATTACTGAAGATTTGAGATGAGAAGAGGATAAGTCCTGTTGTTGGAGAAACTGATGAATATTTAATTTGGATTTCTGGCATGCGGTTTAGCACAGAAGCTCATATTGTTAGCTTGCGTGCTCCTATTTTGTTGTCTGTGCACTGAAGTTGTTATGTTGCACTGGTTTTTGTTTATTTAATGTTTTAGGACGGAGAAGGAATAATTGTCTGGTTAATAAATAATTTTATTATTTTTTCGAGCTTTTTCATATTGCGTAGCTGCTGTTTGGGATAGTTTCGGTGTTTTGCTTATTCGAGATTGTGCGGTTTCGGTCTTCTGGTTTCGGCTTTCCGCGTTTCGAGTATGTCGCAATTCGAGCTTGTAAACGGGAACCATACATATATATATATATATATATGTATATATATATATATATAAAACCAAGAAAACACTGATGACGA
>NC_056734.1:207323049-207368049 GCF_019279795.1 Protopterus annectens
TCTACTTCATTATTACCCTGTCCTGTTTTTAAACCTGAATTCCCTTGACAACATATTATCATCTTGTTGGTTAGGACAGGTTTGTAGGTTCATAGAGACGTAGACAACAAAACATACTCAATAGCTCCCTCCAGGATCAAGAGGTGTGGCTAAGTAATCTTTTTAGGTAGTGAGGTCTCTCGAGTGATATATTTCATCAAGTATATGCCAAACGGTGTGTTATATTCAACAATGGGACTGATAAGCGGTGAGTAAAGGAAATTAAAAGCTTCCTTACAGCAAGAGAAATTTGATTTCTACTATAGAAATAAGATGGTGAAAAGATGGGAATCAATAAGTGTGCAGATCCTTTGTGCCAGTGTTTGAATAGAGGGGTGTGACACCTATATTGTTAAGTTTTGAAAATATTTGTTTACCAAAATGCATACTACGTTTTTTCATATTTAGTGTTAGACCATTGTCTTTGCACCAGTTAACATAGACACATCCATGCTGAAACAATTGTGAGTCAGTGGAGGACTCAAATTAATGAGGTTTGAGACAATACATTTCATAGGTTTACTTAAATACGATTAACTGCTATTAAATTATGGGCATCTAAGATTGTAAATTTGGGATCCCAAGGAATCACTTGTGAGATGGCAGTATCCTTAACAAGTTGTGATATGCTGCCCCACCTAACTGCCAATAGCTCTGAAAACATGATAAGAGCTAAAATCGAGAAGAGAGTGACTACTTTCATTGCTTTGAAGCCACTAATCTGCAATTATACATATGAGGAGGGCCTCAATTCTGGGAGCATACTTTTTCTTTATTACTTCTAGCACCAACTAGAGCAACTTTAACGTGTTCTGAATTATACTTCATTAGGCTATATGAACTGCTTAAAATGGCAAGAGAGGGCAGCAGAGGCTTAAGCAATAATTCAAAACCTGTGGCAAGAGAGGTACAGACCATCCTTGGCAAAGCAAGAAGGCTTGTCAGCCATTTTCTCCTAAGATATTATAATTGCATGTCGTTTGATTCCCTGTACACCTCTTCTAGTGTTTCTATTCTCTTTTATTTTTGTTTTTATAATGTCTTTGTTGGTGGAAAGTTTGTACAATTTCACATTAACAACATTTCTACAGTAAACACAGTCTTCCATGAATTAAAATAATGAACCAGTTCTTTTCAAGTTATTTTCAAAAAGGTTTTTCATAAAACATAACACAGTTATTATACATAGTTAGATATTTACTGTGTATCCGTAATGATTATTTTCTTCATATTTCATAGCAGTATTGGAATACTTTTTCTGTCTTACATCACTCATGTAAAATCAATGGGGATTCCACAACCTTCAGCTGTAGCTAGCATGGACTAGATACACTTTTATTAAACCTTACTTTCTTTTCCTATTTAGAAGGAGCAATGTGGGAATGAAGCCACTATTCTGGCTTCCTAAGCATGTCCTCATTAAATTCACAACTACTTTTGAAATTAAGATTCCAAGGATGGCTGCATGGTACAGAGAGAGAGAGGGTACCTTACTGTGGTCAAGGTGGCAACGGTTTGATTAGCAGCCCCAGCACTAGAGAACCCAGACAGAGATGGGGAAAACTGAAGGGACATTGCCTTTTCTCTTCTGATACAAGTATTGGTAAAGTTGCACACCACTCTAGGACACAATGAGCTGTTTTTCACTGGCGGAGACTGTGGAAGCCACTGCTCATGTTTTCTGGGAATCAGGCTACTTGGAGGGATCACCCTTTAGGGATGTAAGGAAACAGTTGCAGTTTTCAGCTTGTTTCACAGCCTAACCTGTCATTTTATCAAGTGCATGCAAGAGGTTAAGGTCAGCAAGTGAAAAAAAATTAAAAAAAAGCAAACCACCCTTGATGAATAAAGGCTTCTACCAGATCAAGTTTGACTGTGTGTCCTAGGACAAGAAGTTGCTTATGATCATCAACTAGGGGTGGCAAACAGCAGCAAAAAAATAAATAAATAAATAAGAAACCAGTTTTGTCAATTTGCCTTTTTTTCAACCAGCAATCTAGCTCACATCCTATATTAATAAACCATGCTGAGTCTCATTTGGTTTAGTATTTATAAAAAAGGGTCTAGTGAGTGTGGTGCCCCTATCATTGTGCTTTTACATATTGCTGTACTGTTTCATATATGAAAATTATGGATCATCTTTTCTGTTAAGCCAGGAAGAGTTTCATGTTATTTAGCATTTATACAATACCTTGTCATGCTCCTAATGATTGCTGTGCCAACAAGAACATGGAGCTTCTGGTTCTCCTTATCTGTACTTTGTTAATTTTACGTTGCCTTATATAGGAAAATACTTAGCAATTCTTTAGTAACATGGTCTTACACATCTTTCCAACACAAGTTATATGCTCAAAAATGTAAAATTTGTCTATCTGTCTAATCATTTCAGTGGTGTCTTTGCCTGTCACATGGAAGAAAGACACGCAGTTCCAAGCAGGTGTACTAGTTTTAGCTGGCAGCAGGCTGCAATATTTGTTGCAATAAGCAATAATTCAACATCATAAAACACAGATATGATGTCTAGTTTCTCACAACCTGCACTTACATTCCTTGTTACTCAGGGCATGACTTTCTACACACCACAGTTCCATGTTCAGTCTTACTATCTACTCCTGAAATAACTACAGCAGGATACAGAAACGTGTCATCACTTTATGTTGGTTACTGTAACATATAATTTACCAGATAATCAAAGCTGTGGTTAAACTATCCCTTTGGATATCCCAGAACTAGCAGTATAGTTTTCCATTGTAACATTGTAATATTCTCTGTTATATAGATATGTGTAAGATTTCTTATGTCACTTGTCAGGAAACAGATACTTTAGTAATATTCAGGGCACAGAAAGGAAGGATTTATCTTAATAGTTTGCTTTAATTATTCACTGATTAGAATCCACTGGATACCCAGGGAGACTCCTTTACTGCTTTTATGCACTTTGCATTTATTTATCTTGACTTATTAAATGGATGTGCATTTTTGCATTTGCGGCAGTTTAACGAGCAAAAGAGTTGTGTTCTGAATTAACTGCCATATAGAGCACAACTTTCGACATCATGTTCAGCACGAGTAAGACTGAGCTAGGTCTGACTGCTACATGCAAAGCTCATTGTCAGATATACAATACTGATCCCACGTAAAGCATCTCACACTTCTGCAAGTACTTTTCAAATCTAAGTGGCAACTGCTGGTGCAGAAATAAAGAGATAGAACGATGCAGATTCCTCCTTGTAGTGTTAGTGGTTAAATGTACTGTCTGCGTGTTCCCTGAAGCATTGGTTTGCTGAAAAACATTAAGGGTAACAGGTACAGAGCAATTAAAAAAGGATTAGAACTGACATAGATGCAACTCCAGATAGCTGGAGAGAGCTTGTAGTTTATGAAGTATTATAGAATTAATCTAAACCTAGTGTGGGATTCTGAAAACTTTACTCCCAGCTACTTCAAGTTACTGTGGTGTACTTCTCATCTACAAAGCAGTTTAACAGTGATGTATCTAGAAGTACGGTACCTTAAAGCTTTCTAAATCCTACCCTTCATCTTTCTATGGAACATGCAGGCTTTCCTCCAAATAATTGCTGCTATGAAATACATTTTCAAAAGGCTAAACATTTTAAAATACTGCTCTGCAGGGTTACCATGAATTGCATGCATGTCTCATGTACAGCAGCAAAACAGGTCCTGCTAAACTTAGACCGGTCGCTGATGACATCATCACAACCATTAGGCTGCACAAGCATTGACTGGTTCTATCGACATTTCCACTACAGGATCAGGAGGGCTTACTGCAAGCTGCACCAGCTCTGACCTCTGAAGACTAACACAGGGGGAGTCAACAAGATATCCAATATCTTAACTGTTTTCTGTAGTCTCAGGACTGCAGACATCCACAGATAGTAAAAGAAACAAATGTTTAAAAGAGCTGTGCACTATTAAGTTTTTACTTAGTGTCAAAGCAAATATGTTTCAAAACAATTTTAGTCAAAGGCATTCATTTACTTGCTAGGTAAAAACTAGAAAAAAGTTCTTAATTTTAGCACTGCAACCCAAGAGCAGTAGCAGGTAAAGTGATATGCTCAGAAATGCATGCTTTACAGATTGACTCTGAAAGAGTCAAACATATGATTACCGAACGAAACACATTCATTAATCCATTGCCCTAAAATATATTACTAAGGTACTAAATCTGCCCTTTATTTATCCAAAAACAATGCCCTTCTACCTGACATTTAAAATGATAGCTTGGGAAGTTTTCATCAAGGAAGCCTCATTAAAAATAGCAGTCTTGTTTGCTAAGCACAGACAGCCTATGAGTCAATGCAAACTAGCTCTGCTTAGTAGGTAAAGAGGCAGAGTGAATAATTTACAGTAGTGGTTGTGCAGCACATACTGGTGCATACAGGACAGCACAGCATGTAAGGACATTGGAAGAACCTGTATAATTCCGTCACATACAGAATACCAAAGCATGCAAGGACATTAGCACAACCAGTATAATTGTGGTGCATACAAGATACCACAGCATGTGAGGACATTGGCAGATCCACTATAATTGTGGTACATACAGGATAGTACAGCATGCAAGACCATTGACAGAACCATTGTGTCACATGCAGGACAGCAAATCATAAAAGGACATTGGCAAAACCAGTATAATTGTGGTGCATACAGGATAGCACAGCATGTGAGGACATTGGCAAAACCAGTATAATTGTGGTGCATACAGGATAGCACAGCATGTGAGGACATTGGCAAAACCAGTATAATTGTGGTGCATACAGGATAGCACAGCATGTGAGGACATTGGCAGAACCAGTATAACTGAGGTGTATAGACGATAGCACAGCATGCAAGGACATTGGCAGAACCAGTATAACTGGTGTATAGAGGATAGTACAACATACATGAACACTGGCAGAACCAGTATAATTGTGGTGCATACAGTATAGCACAGCATGTGAGGACATTGACAGAACCATTGTGTCAAATGCAGGATAGCAAAGCATGCAAGGACATTGGCAAAACCAGTATAATTGTGGTGCATACAGGATAGCACAGCATGTGAGGACATTGACAGAACCAGTATAATTATTTACACACACTGCTTGGAAAATCAGCACCTTGCTTTGCAGTTTTTGTGTCAGTTCTGTGTAGCTATAACTAAATTCAGTAAATGAAATCACTGCAGATTTTCATTATTTAACAAGAACAGAAAGGTTTCCTGATTATGCACCAATCTGCATAACTTGTTGTATTCCTTTACTTGATGTCTATCTCACACCAGCCTTCTAGGGCACCTTGCATTTTCTGAGACAGTAATGAACTGTGCATGTATTACTCACATCTCTATTTGCAGACCTCTTTCTGAATAACAAGTTGTGGGTCAGTTTATTGTGAACCATTGCTTAGACATGGTGTTTATTTTGCCCAGTATAGCCCAAAGTACTTTAGCTATGTTTTATTTTTTTCTCATAGTGAGTACCACATCAGCAGTACAACTGTTCATTTCAGCTCTCTCCACCTTAAAACCTAATGCATAACAGACTTACATGCACTACAGGGAAGAACATACTGTTTTGAGGTATCCAGATTATCAGTAGAGTGAGTTTTAATGTTTTATTTATACAAACATCAAAACAGCTTATGTAGAAAAATATATTTTCTTAGTTTTATATTGTCAGTTCCCATTATTGTATGTCAGCCTTTAGAAAGAAGTAAAAAACAATACTAATTCTGCCATATGTAACATACAACTTTGAATTATTAATGTAAATTTAATTAAAGGGATTTATATCAATATTCCATCATTCAGACACACTTTTCATTTCAGACATTAAAATGAGAACCAGGCACTTGCTAACTGAGATACTTATTTTTGCTATGTGATGCATACGCCAAGACAAATCTTAGAAATGAAGACAAAAGTGGGCTGCTGATAAAACCCGACATAAATGACTTCAGTCAGAATGAAAACTGGTCATCTGAAAGCAATTTATCTAATAATCTTGTCACTTAATCAATATTGCAATGTCTTATGTTACATTCAATTTACTGTCTACTGATGGTTACATACCAAATCTCATGCACAGTAACTTTTCCAGGCACTTTCAAAGTACATTATATATTAGTAAAACCCAGAAATTTAGACAGAAATAACTAAAGTCAGGCTAAAAAACTGGCAATTAGATTTGGTTGATATTAATGGAAATATCAAAAATAATAGTTTTTCATAAGAAAGGGATATGATACAGTGGCCCTAGATAGAAGACTGGAAATCTTTTACCTCTTAGTACTGTCTGGGTATACAAAATCTACAATAAAAAAATTCTTGTAATAACACCCATTGCAGCTTTCTGGAAATATTTAATGGATCCTACAATTAGAGAACATTAATTTAAGGAATGATGGGCAGATAAATTAATTTTCATTAGTAAATGGCACAGAAAACAGGAAAAGGTAAAGAGTAAATTAATTTATATAAATCAGTGCAGCTGGAGAGCTGGAATCTATTATCATAATCAGGGATAGAGGGGTCTTTATTTAATGCACCGATGGACACAGGAGACATAGCTTCAAACCCACATGTCAGATTTTAACATTCAGGAAAACATTCTGCCATCTTTATGTAATTACTCTAGCCAGAAAATTAGTATAAAAACAGGACCCCTGTTTAAAATAAAATATTGAGTTTCTATTAATTTACCAATTGATAAAATTAGTGTCTAAACAATTTTCAGAAATGTGTTTTGTAATTCCTATGCTATTTGACAAACTCAGCAGAAATACAAAACTCCTGTTTATATTTTGCATTTTAATACAATGAGATAACCTTCCCTTAATGTTTGTGTCACATTGATCTTTGTAGAGTGGGTATAAATTGGATAACTGGATGCATCCAAGGACATGTCTTGGCTACTTTTGTCCTTGGTTTGCTAAATAAAATGGAAAATATTATTTGCTCTTTTTTTTAATTTAGGAAGGCCTAGCTCTGATGCTAAGACCATTGGAGGGGGGAGTAAAATCATCATTTCTATAAAGTACAACAATGATTTATTCTATTTTAATTTGTTTTAATTTGTTTTGTTTTATTTTATTTATATTTGTTAACATGAAAAGACTACACTTAAAGCAGGCCATTAGCAGATTCAGCACAGAAAAATACTATTTTATAGTGTCCTAAAGCAAAACACTACGTATAAAAATATTAGAATAAAATGTAGAGATGTTATTGTAATCAAATTTAACTTGTGAAAATTTTTCAATAAGAAGGTGTAGACATTATATACAGGTTTAGCACAGATGACAAAAGTTCCCTGTCTGTACTTAGGAATGGAACAGAGGATCTCAATTGCACACAGAAAAATTCCCAGGGACACAACAAGCATTAAAGTCACAAACACTCAAAAACCACTGCCTCAAAGACAGGGACATGAGCATCTTATAGCTAGTGTAGACTGCCACTTGCATTCAAACTCAAACATATGATCAGGCAAGCAGCATTAAGAGAGAATGTGAGGGGGATTTAGGGTGAGGGAGTGGGGAGGGAGTTTTAGCATTAGGGATCAGTAAGAGAGTTTTAGGTTTAGGAGGCAGGAAGGGTGTTCTAATTTTAAGGAGCAACTTTAAGGTTGGGGGAGTGGAGTTTTAGGGTAAGGGAGTGAGAACTTGGTTTAAAAAATGGGTGGGAGTTTTATGGTTAGAGTTTAGTTTCTGGTAGGTCTGTACAGTTTTATAAGTTTGGATGTTGGGAATGCTACATAGAAATGGGGGTTTGGGCTAGTAGAATTTTAAGCATTTGTGTTTTCAAGCAACTGCCAGAGAGCAAGTGTACTGACAGCTGCTAGCACATGAGCACCTGTAGTAGACTCAATATTCCCAAAATGTGGTCTTTTAATATAAACAACAGCAATATCACCTGTTAAGTTTGTTGGCTCACATTTTACTAAACCGTCACTGGCCTAGTCTGATATCACTGGGACTTCTACAGCATACTGAGTCTCATTATATAATCAATGGTTTCCTTTTTAAAATCCCACACTGTCATATAACATCATCTTCAGTTATATATCCCTGCCATGCTAAGGATGAACTCCTTTTTTACTGGTCATGAACTCATCAGATTCTGGCTGTCACTGATAACAAACGAAATATGTTAGATGCCTTTACGTATTCTGGCACACCTTTTTTCCTCAGAAAAGAAGTTACATACTCACCATAATGTTCCATCTGTGTTTTCCATTTTCATTTATCCTCAACATATGGGTTTGGTTCCGAGCATTGGAACCAACTCAAATGTTACTACAGCTTGCTTAAGCCAAAAATTCTCCAGCTTAACCCTTACACACAGTGCTTCTCTCCCTGTTCTCTCAGATCAAGTTTGCAGAAAGACAGACAGAGTGACAGATACCAACAAAATTTCATAGAGTTCATATATGGAATCATATAATAATAACAGAAGTGATATATGTCCATTATCTGAACCACTAAAAACTTAAAGGCAGGGGGAAGGAGGGAGAGGTGTTGAGGATAAATGAAAATGGACAACACAGATGGATCGCTAGTAAGTACATAACGTCTTTATCCAATGTTGTCAATTTTCATTTTTATCCTCGACATATGGGATTGAGTCCCAAGCTACCTTAGACCTTGGAAGGAGTCAAGGAAGGATATTCATGAGCAGCACAGAACCAAATGATGCTGTACCCCTGGAGACCAAATCCAATTTGTAATGAGTAATAAAGGTATGAGGAGAAGCCCAAGTTGCTGCTGCACAAATGTCATCCATAGAAGCCATAGACCAAAAAACTTCTGAAGTAGCTACTGCTCTTGTAGAATGAGCCTTTAAAGGCCTAAGTAAATTAATTTTCTTTTTATTATAGACAAAAGATGTGCAATCTTTGAGCCTTCTTGCTAGTGTCACTTTGCTCAATGGTTGGCCAAGTCTTACAGGTGAAAATGACACCAATAATCAGTCAGATTGTTTTATATTCTCAGTTATGTGTAAACAGAAGGGCAATCATCTATGAACATCTAATAAATGTAAGCCATATTCACTTTTGTTAGCAAAAGTGGGTAAAAATACTGGTAAATTAATAATCTGATTGATATTGGTCTGTGACACTACCTTAGGCCAAAAGGAAAGATTGGTTCTTAGTGACAGTCTATCTTTGTGGAAAATCAGAAAAGGAGGTCTACATGATGAGGCTTGTATTTCTGAAATCCTTCTGGCAGAGGTTGCCACTAAGAATATAGTTTTTCAGGATAAATACTTTAGATTACATTCAGCTGATGGTTCAAAAGAAGATTGAACAACAGTTTATAACACTAAGTTTAGCTACCAAGGTGGAGTAGGATCTTTGTAAGGTGGTTTTAGCAACAGTATTCCTTTTAAGAAGGCTTTGCAAAATTTATGAGAAGCCAGGGAAGAGTCTTTAAAATTGTTATGGAAATTAGAAATAGCTGCTAATTGAAGCACCTGCCTAAAAAAGTGTAGCTAAAAATTCTAAGATTTTATCAATGGGCACTGAAAAGGGATTAATGTTGTTATCACAAGCTCAAAAGGTAAACCTCCGCTATTTATTAGCATAGAGTTTATGGCTATCTGGCTTATGAAAGGCTAAGAGTATATGATGTACTGGGAAGGAAAGAGAGGGATGCCTGGCTATTAACTGAATAGGTGAAACCAAGCTGTTAGCTTGAGGTTTACAATGTTCGGATGGATTAATCCCGCTGGATGAGATAAAAGGTCTGGATCTGGGTCCAGAATCCAAGGCTGTTGATTTAGATAAGGTCAAAGAAAGGGGAACCATATTTGCTGAGGCCAATAATGTCCAGTGAGGATTACTTGGCTCTTCAACCCGATGGCTTTTTGTATGAATTCCAGGATTAGAGGAATTGGGGGGGGGGAGGCATACAGCAGTCCAGAGGGCCTAAAGTGGAGAAGAGCATCTCTCAGTGACTCCCCTGGAGGGGGGATTAGGGCATCAGGGCAAAGTAGCTACTGCACTTGTTTACGGGAGAGGCAAACAAGTTTCAGCAAAACTGGCCCCATTGATGGAAAATCCTTTCCATCAATTTTGGACAGAGAGACCACTTGCAAGGCAGGGGAATACACCTTCTTAGTTTGTATTCTATCACATTGGAACTCCCAGGCATGTGTATTGCTATCAAAAAGCATTTGGAAGAGATCAACCACTCCCATGCTTTGACAGCTTCTCAACAAAGTGGATAGGATTTGGTTCCTCCCTGTTTGTTGATGTACCAAACTACTAACATATTGTCCATTTCATAGGCTGATACTAGGCTATCTGCCCTAGGGCATTTATAAGCCTAGCCAGACTGTGTTTGGTTTTTGCCACCCTTTTAGATTAGTTGACTGTGCCTCTGTATAGTACGTCACAGAAGATAGCCCTTTTAAGGTTAGTTTACTGTGCCTCTGTCTAGTAGGGACACAGAAGAGATCCCAGGGGTAAACCTGCAATCTCCCATCCACTTGTCAAGATTTCTCTTGAAGAGGGTCATTGAGGGGCTCTGCCTAGCATGGATTGGGATTTTGTTCCAGAGTGAGAGGAGCCTCTGGGATATGAATCTGTCCCTCCAGCATGTCCTATTTATTTCTTTGCTGAGGTTTAAGTCCCTGGAGTGTGTGGCTCTATGGGATTTGGATTTCCTGAGGTGTAGCATGTCCATTAATTCTGGTTTGGACATGGCTTTATACATCAGGCACAGATCGCCTCTGAGTAGGCGGTAAGCAACTGAATAGAGCTGGAGTTTCTTTAGCCTAACTGCATAGGGCATCTGTTTGAGTCCATTGATCCTCTTGGTGAGGTACTTTTGGGGTCTTTCCAGTTGCTGCAGGTGTCGGGTAAGGTACATCCCAAATGGGGCATTGTATTCAATTACAGGCCTGATGAGTGATGAGTAGAGGGGCACAATGACCTCTCTTGATCTAGATGTGAACCCTTTTGTGATAAGGTGGGCTATATATAAGGTCTTTCTAACCACTTTGGCAACGAGATTGTCAAAGGAGAGATTGCTATCTACTTGGGTCCCCAAATCCCTAATTACTTCTTCCGTACTTAATGGATTTCCACCTATGTGGTAATTTGTGGGCACTTTGTTTTTCCCAAAGGGGATGACTATGCACTTTTTGGCATTTAGCTTTAGGCCATGGCTCTGGCACCAGTTATTTGTCTCTGTGAGACCCTTTTGGAGGATGCTTGTGTCAGTCAGCAAGTCGATTATGGCACCCAGTTTGCAGTCATCTGCGAACTTGGTCAGCCATAGTCCTCCTGTGTTAGCCTGTACCTCAGAGAAATATATACAGAACAAGAGAGGTCCCAGGACTGAGCCCTGTGGGATGCCACTTGTAACTGGTTTAGAGTCTGACATGGGACCTGCAATTCTGACCATGTGGGTTCTATCCCTGAGCCAGTTTGCAACCCATCTTGTGACATAGGGGTTGATATTTAAGCTGGAGAGCTTATTTATGATGTCCAAGTGGGGTATTGTGTCGAAGGCTTTTGCGAGGTCCAGGTAGGCTGTGTGGACTACCTTCCCTTCATTTATGTCCTTGGTGACTGTTTCAAAGAAGTCGACGAGGTTCAAGAGGCAAGATCTGCCCTTAACAAAGCTAAATTGGGTAGGATCTAGTGTTTGGAGGTTCCCAATGTCTTTGTTTATGAGTTCCATGATGATATGCTCCATAGCTTTGCAGACTAGGCTAGTCAGGCTTATAGGGCGATAGTTTCCGGGGTCCGTTGTGGCACCACCTTTGTGGAGTGGGACCACTGTTGCTGTACACCATTCCTTGGGTACATATTCTGTAGTAAGGCTGAGATTAAACAGTGACTTTATGTGAGGGTTCAGTTCTTCTTGGAGCTCATGTAAGATGCAGCCCGGGACACTGTCCGGTCCCATTGATGCTGTGTTTTTTGCTTTGGAGAGGGCAGCTCTCACTTGTGCATCTGTGATGTCAGGGAGGCTACACTCTGTTGGGATAGACATTCGCTCTTTTGGGGGTTAAGGGGGGGGGTTGCACTGAACCTGTCTGCCAGGATGTTGGCAATGTCTGTGGGTTCAGTGTATTTTTTGTTATTTTGCAGTAACTCAGAGCATATCTGGGAGTTGCCACACAGGTTCCTGACATAACTAAATAAGGCCTTGTGATTACCTGTAGCGTCTTGTGTAATTTTTCTTTTCAAGCTGGCCTTAGATGATTTTATGAGGGATCATAGTTTCTTGCTAGTACTGATTAGAGATGCCTTCCCTTTTTGGGATTTTGCTCTATCATGTAGTAGCTTCCTCCTTATATATATTGTATAGCTTATTTATGGCTGGGGTCCACCAGACAGGTCTCCTGCCTTTGGAGGAGTGAGTCTTGGTTTTATTTGGGATAGCACGATCCATGCATTCCTGTAGGTGTCCATAGAATGCGTTTGTAAAGGATTCTGCGGTTTGGGTCGTATTTTCCACTGGCCCGGGGGCTTTGAAGGATTCCACTTTGGTTTTGAGAAGTGTGAAATTTGCTTTTGAGAAGTTCTTCACTGTGGTTTCCTTGGCTGGGGGTGGGGACGGGATATGGATGTCCAGTGAGATTAATTTATGGTCAGATCTTACCAATGAGGGGTATACCTCTGGTATGGAACATAGAGTCCCCATGTTGGTGATGATCAGGTCCAATATGTTTTTCCCTCTTGTGGGAGTGGTGGCCAGTTGTTCCATAGCAGTTGAGTTTATAAATTCTAGGAACCATTCGGCAAAGGTGTTGGGGCTTGAGTAGTGCTCCCAGTCTATGTTTGGGTAGTTGAAGTCAGACAATATGATGGTGTTTGGAGAGACCTTCATATTCTCCAGTGTTCTCAGGAAAGCCGAGTGGGGTTCCTGAGTTTGGGAGGGTGGTCTGTAGCAGGCTACAAACTGAAAGGCAGTTTTGCCCACTGTTAGTTGCACATGGATGGTCTCCGATGCTTTGTGCAGTGCCACTAACCAGGAGGTGTGGGTATCTTTGATGAATATGGATACTCCCCCTCCTTTTGTGGTTCAGTCCGAGTTTTGGGGCCGAAAAGCATGGTATGAGGTATAACCTGGCAGTGCTGGTGTGCTCTCGGGAGTCTTGAACCAGGTTTCTGTTACTGCACAGATATCGATATTCTCCATACTGAGGAGAGCCTCGAGTGCGTGCATCTTGAGGTTTAGACTTCTGGCGTTGAGCAGCATTACCCTTAGTTTCTTTTTCCTTGTGTTGTCTATGGAGGTGGGTTTGTCTTTTGAGCCTTGCCTAAAAAAGGCACTATGGGGGTGGCAAGAGCCTTAGCCAGTATTCGAATGCTCGGGGTGACAGGTGCAAGCCGTCTCTAGCAAAGCAACGTGGCTTGTCGAGCATGTCATCCCAGGCTGACATAATGACACCAATACTTTAGCCAATTGTTAAAATTGATCATTTTGTCTTTATACTGTGGCTTCATTCTTGGTGAGGGTAGGATGCTACTCAACGTCAGGGTCATACCAGCCTGGGCTATATGATCAGTGAGCTCCTCTATGTCTCTTTTCATGTAGTCCAGGGAGGTACGTCTCAGGTCATTCACACCAGCATGGACAATGACGGAGTCATATTTGTACTTGCTTTGGAGTGACCTGAGTGCTTGCGTTATGTGGCGGATCCTGGCACCCGACAGGCAGCTTACAGTGACCTTCTCCTTGTTCAGCCTAGTGAGTAGGACATCAGTGTGTCTGACAATAGAGTCACCTATTACAAGTGTATTAGGTGTGTTGTTTAGCCTTAAGGGCTGTGACTGTGTGGCACACTGACTTTGTGAACTATGTGATACATGGGTATTGTTGTGGGGTAGCAGTTGCTTGGAAGTTTGCTTTGGAGGTCTCTGCTGCTTGGGCAGATTTTTATTTAGAGCCTCCGAGTATGTTTTTGTGTATTTATGTGTTTGGTTTGCTGTTGCGATAGGTCTATGTGAGACTGGATTTGTGGTGTGTGTGGTTACCTTCTCCTCCTGACTGACTGCGCCACTACTGGGTTGAGAGAGCTCATCCTCCAGTTTGGCTATATAGTTGCATCTCTCACATATATTTGAGCTTGTTGGGAGGAGGAGAGGGTGGTCTGTGTACATAAGGCAGTTGTAACATTGCCTCAAGATTCCCAGATTCACCAGCTGGACTGGAGAGTAAACCCAAAACTGACTTTTGTACATGCCAGAATAGTATAAGGAACTACTTTTTGACTGATCAAAAAGGACCAATAGGGAGCCAAGTACTTAAAGGGAGAATAAGAGGGTATAGTGCTTTAGTTTATTAGTGCTTACTTATAAGATTACTTATACGAGCAACTGCAGGGCTTTAGAATGAAAATAGAGTGCTTACTTTGAGATTTAGAACAATTCTAAGGGAAAAAGTGAAGAGCAGACTTCGTGGAGCCGGCAATAGTTTAAACCCATTTAAGCGGCGCTGCCCGATGCTGCACTATGCGCAAAATTGTGCAAATCCGCGCAAATGCGGGTTTTAAAGCAGGGAAACTGAAAGAGATAGGAATTGACCCAAAACGGCCAATAAGCTACTAGTTTCAGGGCTGAGACCACTCCTGCAGGGACAGATAGGCTGCTCAAAGCTCCTCACTCTCTCTGGTGAACAGAGAAGCTTCCTCCTATCCAAGTAAGGATATGGGCAACACAGGAAACTATACCACAGTCCGGAATTCAGCAAAACCTGAAATCTGGACTAATCTACTTCAGCAAACGTGGGAAAAGAGAATATTTTTTTTGTTTGTTTTTTTCAGGAAACAGCAGAAAAACACACAGAAAACACTGTAAATGCTATAAACAGACTAGCGCACTTTAGTGTGTAGCCCACAACAGTTATACAATACAAAAATGACTTAAATTGATATAAAATAAGTTCAAAAACTATAAAAAGCAGAAGGCAAATGCAATTTAAACTTTTTAAAGCACAGATCAGTTAGAAATTCACTTTTTAGGTGGGAAAAGGCAGTTGAAGCAAAAAAAAAACTGAGGAAAAAATACTTAAATCTGGAAAAGTCTCTCTTGGGTCTCTCTGTTGCCTGTATCACTCTGCAGGACACCACGAGGAGCTGTGCAGAGTTGTATACTGGTGCAAAACCACGCAAATGCGGGTTTTAAAGCAGGGAAACTGAAAGAGATAGGAATTGACCCAAAATGGCCAATAAGCTACTAGTTTCAGGGCTGAGACCACTCCTCCAGGGACAGATAGGCTGCTCAAAGCTCCCCACTCTCACTGGTGAACAGAGAAGCTTCGCCCTATCCAAGTAAGGATATGGGCAACACAGGAAACTATACCACAGTCCGGAATTCAGCAAAACCTGAAATCTGGACTAATCTACTTCAGCAAACGTGGGAAAAGAGAATATTTTTTTTGTTTGTTTTTTTCAGGAAACAGCAGAAAAACACACAGAAAACACTGTAAATGCTATAAACAGACTAGCGCACTTTAGTGTGTAGCCCACAACAGTTATACAATACAAAAATGACTTAAATTGATATAAAATAAGTGCAAAAACTATAAAAAGCAGAAGGCAAATGCAATTTAAACTTTTTAAAGCACAGATCAGTTAGAAATTCACTTTTTAGGTGGGAAAAGGCAGTTGAAGCAAAAAAAAAAAAAACTGAGGAAAAAATACTTAAATCTGGAAAAGTCTCTCTTGGGTCTCTCTGTTGCCTGTATCACTCTGCTGGACACCACGAGGAGCTGTGCAGAGTTGTATACTGGTGCAAAACCACGCAAATGCGGGTTTTAAAGCAGGGAAACTGAAAGAGATAGGAATTGACCCAAAATGGCCAATAAGCTACTAGTTTCAGGGCTGAGATCACTCCTCCAGGGACAGATAGGCTGCTCAAAGCTCCCCACTCTCACTGGTGAACAGAGAGGCTTCGCCCTATCCAAGTAAGGATATGGGCAACACAGGAAACTATACCACAGTATAGTATATACAGAAAAAAATACTTAAATCTGGAAAAGTCTCTCTTGCGTCTCTCTGTTGCCTCTATCACACTGCAGGACACCATGAGGAGCTGTGCGGAGTTGTATACAATAACAAACTTTTTAAATCACAGATTCGCTAAAAAAACTGGTGTTTTAGGCGGAATTAGTTAAGACAGCAAGAAAAGTAGAAAAGTGATACTTAATCACTCCAAAGTCACTCTTTTGTCTCTCTGCTGCTGTAGACTCTGCAGAACACGAGGAAGGCACTTGCTGAGCGGAATACAAGCGTAAAAACTGTGCAAATGAGGTTTTTATAGCAGGGAAGTGAAAGAGATAGAAATTAGCCCAAAATGGCCAATAAACTACTAACTTCTGTTCTGAAACCACTCCTCCAGGGACAGATAGCCTGCTCAAAGCTCCCCTCTCTCACAGGTGAACAGAGAAACTTCCTTCTATCCAAGTAAGGTATGGCAACACAGAAACTTGTAACACAGCTCTGGATTCAGCAATAACATGAAAACTGGACTATACTAGTTCAGAAAGGCGGGAAACAAGTATATCATTTTTTTTTTCAGAAAATAGAGCAGATACAATCAAAATTAGCCCAAAAAGGCCAATAAACTACTAACTTCTGGACTGAAACCACTCCTCCAGGTTCAGATAGCCTGCTCAAAGCTCCCCTCTCTCACAGGTGAACAGAGAAACTTCCTTCTACCCAAGTAAGGTATGGCAACACAGAAACTTGTAACACAGCTCTGGATTCAGCAATAACATGACAACTGGACTATACTAGTTCAGAAAGGTGAGAAACAAGTATATATATATATATTTTTTTCAGAAAATACAGCAGATAGAATAAAAACAACACTTTACCCAATTAACCAGTTAAAAAGCTTAAAACTGAGCCCTGTTCCAGCAGTCTTCAATCAGACAAGTTCTAACTGCACAGTCCTGCCACTAGGGTACAGAGAAACCTTCTCCAAAAAAGATGGCCTGGATCAGTGCACAAGTTATACAAACAAAGCTAGATCCAGCCGGCCTGAATCTAGTCTATGCTACAGCGAACAAGGCGTACCGATTTCAGAAAGAAACAGTTCAAGTAAGCATGCGCAATAAGCCTTTAACCAAAAATTCCCAGCTCAGAAGGGCAGAATCTAGCCTCTCCTCCCACAAGAGTACAGACCACAAACCTTCTTAATGTAAAATAACTGGCCTGAAGCCCAAGTTCTTAACCCAGAACTAATACACTTTTAGAATAACAGACACTGAGCCTTCAATCAGCAGTTCCCAACTTTGAATCGCAATAGTTCCTGAAGGAACAACAGTCTGAATAGCTTGCAACAATAAAAGCACTACCCTTAGCTCCAGTACATTGATATGCAAGTTGGCCTTTGTGGGGGACCAATTGCCTTGGACAGTCTTGCCCAGATAATGCCCCTCCCAAGATATCTGGGAGGTGTCTGTGGTCATTATGGCTTGGGGTTGTGATGGGACAAAGGGACGGCCTAGAAGAATGTTTTTGAAATGCATCCACCAAGCTAAATCCATTTTGCAACAATTGGTTATCAAAATCAGGTCCGACATGGGTTGGTGTAACATTGACCATTGGGACGCTAGCAACCATTGCAGAATCCTCATATGGTACCTTGCTAAGAAAACTACAGTTATAGCTGCAGCCATGGAGCCCAGTGCTTGAAGGACTAGGCGAGTGGTTACTTTTCTGTTGCTGATTAGTTTCTGTACCTGAATTCTGATATTCTGTAATCTCACAGAGGGAAGAGAAGCTATGGAAGCTTTGAGTATTTAAAAGGGCTCCTGTCGAGTTGGGGTTACTTTTGGTTTTTTATAATTTACAGTTATTCCCAGGTAAGAGCAAATGTGAAGCACTTGGCTCTTGCTTCTATCAACTGATGCCTGGTCAGAGTGATAATGAGTCAGTCACTAGATATGGAAACTCTTGGCATCCCTGCAGTCTCAAGTGAGCTGCTACTACTGCCATACACTTGGAGAATACTCAGGGGGCTGTGGTGAGACCAAAGGGAAGAACTCTGAATTGAAAGTGGCTCCCAGCCAGAAGCAGAGGAATCTTCTGCATTGTTAGTCCATCTTTAAATGGTATACGCATCCTGAAGATCTACTAAGCACATCCAATCTTCTTTTTCCAAAAATGGAAGAATGGACTGTACTTTGACCATCTAGAATTTGGTTTGGTGAACTGATTTGTTTAGCACACTTAGATCCAAAATTGGTCTCCAGCCCCATCTACTTTGGCACTAAAAACAATCTTGAGTAAATTCTGAACTCTCTCTGGTCTGGTGGGACTTCTTGGATGACTTTTTCTAGCAGTTTCTAGATTTCTTGAACTGCTTGTTCCCTTTAACTGGGTGGAACATTGGGGATTTTCTTGCATACAGAAAGAGGAAGAGAAAAGTGAATTGTATAGCCTCTGGATATAATCCTCTGCACCCAAGCATCTGATCTTATTTGTAGTCAGGCATTTTGGTGCAGGGATAATTGTCCCTCAAATGACTCCAGAGGAAGACAATTGGGATAGATGGTATCAGGGGCCTTCCATGCCCACTGAGAGATCAACTGAGTAAGCTCGTCAGCAGGTGGAGTTACCAAAGTTGTAGATGGTCAAGTGCCAAAAGCCTGCAGGTACACTGACTCCTTGGGAAAGGGATTTTTGGACTTCCAGTCACCCCTCTGTTTTAATATTTCCAGGATGTCTCCAAAGAAGATATCATCAGGGGGTCACCTTGGGGATCCCTCACCTTCATCAAAGTCGGTGTCTTGTCTTCAGTGATCGATTCCTCTGGGGAATCTAAGTGCTTCCTCTTGTACTTTTTCTTCTATTGAACCTCCTCAGTGGGATGATCTGTAAAGGTATCAGATAAAGAGGAAATTCCAATCTGGGAATCCTGCAGTTTTGGCATCCACTGACCCAATGGAGGTACTGGTTGACTATCTGGGTGGAAGGAAGGCAAGGGTATCTGCTCTGAAGTGTAAGGTGCTGACTGACTAAATGCTATAGTCAAGTCTTTCTCCAATGCCTCAAAAGCTGCCACACCTGAAGAGAGAAGAGAGCATGGAACCAAGAAAGACTGCCTGGGAACCGTGGTCACTCCATGCTCCATGGAGACACCTCCCAATGCCAAAGCTTGAGTCAAACTGATCCATACCAAGGCTCCAAAGAACAGAGAAGACTCCAAAAGAATAGGACTCGACTCTAGCCCATCAGATACAACAGGACAGATTTGACTCCAGGCGGTCTCCAGTTCCAACTGAACCAAAGAACTCTGAGCAAGAATTGGGTCCAAATGCATGGACATCTTTTGCTCCAATACAGTCAGCACCAGAAAACTAGGAGCTGAGGGTTCTAAAGTTTCAGTTGAAGTTAGATGAAAAAGTGTTGAAGGGGTAAAGGAAACTTCAGATCCTAAGCTCGGGGGGACCAGAGCCGCAGTGGAACCTGTCAATCCTCTTGCCCAGAGTATCTTATTCACCAATCTCTCCACATCATCTTCAGTTAGGCTTTTGGTGGAACAGAGAGACAGAATGGATGGTGATTTTTACCTTTCCAGAAAGAAGGCAGCCTATCTGGAAAGTGGTCAAGAGAGGGAAAGTAAGAAGTTCTAGGCAGTGTCAACATAGAACACTCCCCTGATAGCTTGCTCGGTGTCAAGGAAAGAGTCTGCACCAATAACTGTGGTGCTGATTGGTCAAGATGCTTCTTACCAGAAACCTCTGGTGTTGAAGACTTTGTCTTATCCAGTAGGTTCGTTTACGAAGAAGGTGTAGGAACTGGTATCTTTGGTACATCTGTCGGTCCCAAAAAAAACTCTAGAAACTGAAGACTTTAGCTTTTCTGAACACAGTGCCGAAGGAGAAGTTGGCACCAACACATTCTTTTTCTTACATTTCTCAAGGATTTAGCAGAAGAATAAGATGACACATCAAGTTTTCTTTTCTTTTTTTTTTTCAGAATCAGGTATAGCTTCTCTAAAAGCAGATGGGATAAGGCCTTTCAAGATTAATTTATTTTTTTCTTTCTACTAAAGCTCGGTGACTAAAAGAATAGCATATCGAGCAAGTCTCTTGAAGATGGAGGGGGCCTACACAGTACACACATAGCAAGTGTGTGTTAGAAAAAGGTATCTTGTGCTGACATTTCTGGCATCTCTTAAACCCAGAAGCAGCTTTATATTTATCATCTATGTCTTGCTCCAACAAAAAAAATGTCAAGCAAATCACACACTCACACAAACATGCATGCACTGAAGAAGAAGAAGAAGAAGAAAACTTAGCCAGGAAAGTTACACAAGGGAAAAGACTATCAACAATGATATCGAGAATATGAACGTATTACAGAGGAAACATGCAAAAAGTATGGAAAAGTTCAGGAGGTTTCAAAAATTTAAAAGATAAGGTAAAGGAGCTGCAAGAAGAAAAAATAAACTTTTACTTAGCTTGCTCAAGAGTAATTTCAACCATGTCTGACATGAAAAGCAGCAAATGACATCAGAGGTAACAGGGACAGAAACATTGTGTGTAAGTGTTAGGCACGAGAGTTTTTTCCTCCCACATGCTGTAGTAATGGCCAAGTCAGTTCCGATGCTCAGAAGCGAACCCATATGTCCAGGATAAAATTAAAATTGACAACATAGATTAGAAAGTTCTACTCTTCCAAGGCCCTGATCAGATAAAAAATATAACCTCTCTCAATTCTGCAATTAGATACAATAAGTCTACAAAATGACACCTTTCACTATGAAACTTTAAAGTACTCAGAACATCAGAAAAGGCTTTAAGAGCCTATCTCATATCAGGGAAATGGAGCTGTTAGAAGTGAAAAAAATAAGAAGGTTCTGCCCAACCTGGATTAGTCTTTTGACTAGCTAAAATTAATGTGCCCAGCTTTGACCATGCAGATGGCATGTAACACTGGAACAGTCTCTTAGCAGATGACATGAAGGCTAGTGAAGTAAGTCAGACTAGGAAACTGATAAGGTAGAAAACATAAAGTAAGAGATGGCTGCCGCACTTTAATTCTCTCAAGGTTATGGGCGTGTAGGTGGGATATGATAACGTTATGATAATGGGATGAAATATGTCCACAAGGGTAAGCCTCAAAACTCTAACCTTCCTCATTCACCTCCATCTCTGGTTAAAATCTAATAAAGTCATTAATAAAGTCCTACAGAAGAAGACAGATACTGGAGTTGTCATTATAAAACATATGAAGTGGTGCTTTCTGTGCAAGATGGCTGTCACAAGGGCAAACTAAATATTATTCCAGAAAGTAGCTTCCATGGATATGAACATTATCATGACTCTCTATCACTTGGAATACCATGGCTAAAAGACTGTATAATGCTTTGGAGGACTTACTGGTAGGAAAAGGTCACAGTTCTATAAAGGGTACAGAGAAGAGCAGCCATGATGGTGTAGTGGCCAAAGGAATAGGGTATACAGTAAGACTTTGGAAGCCTCATCACTTTTCAATAGACAGAAAGAAGAGACTTGGAGATCAAGACAGAAGCATATAACACATTGAAGAAGATGTATGATATGATGGGCTGCACAAGAGAGAAAGGGGCAAACAGACATTGGCAGTTATTAAGACAGCTGAGTAAAATCTAGACCTTAGTGGAAGATGGTAAACAGGTGAAACCTGTTGCTGAAAGAGGTGGAAGAGGCTAATACGGCTGAAGCATTTAAAAGACCATGAGACATACAGAGAAAAGGGGAGATACAGCTGCTTTCATCTAACTGGAAGGTTCGTGCAGACTAGATAGTCGTACTGCCTTCAACTACATGCATTTTATTACATTTTGTTGCATTATCGTATAATGCTCTGATATTCCATTTTATTTTTATTTCTTTACATTTTATTGAGTGAGGCCATGTTCTGATATGAGCTGATACTCCCACATGCAGGTCCTTATTTAAGTCAGGCTTTCCTGCTGCCTTTCACATTTCCTCAGCAGCTTGGGGTTGCCCCTCCTTACCTTTCTCTCTCTTTTGGGCAGCCATTGTATGTAACCCCCCTTCCCTTCTGCACTTTCTTTTCCGTGAGCCAATACAAGGCATGTTGTGGCACAGAATTGGTAATGGCACTGTGGTACTGCATTTGGACATTGGTCATTTTGCCAAGGGAGAAGGACAATATGACACTTATTTGCAAGAACAGGAGGGCTTTCTGTATGCCACCCAGGGAATACTGCCTGTGAAGAAATGTGGTTTAACATGTGAAAACGTATATGGTTATGGCTTGGAAAATTCTGAGTTTACGTTTTCTAAGATGTAATACTTTGAAAAATGAAGTTTCTCATTGAGGATTGTTAAATGCTCTTGTCAAATAAACAAAGGACTGCAATGGCAAAGAGGAGGGTTGTCATTTTGAGGAGTGAGGCAAGACAAATATAGCAGGACATCCAGAGCACCAGAACAAACAGTTCCCCTAATTATTCTTATCAAGCCCATAGGTTTTGTATAAATGTTTTATGTATGTGACTAAAGGACAGGTCTCTAGATAATGGAACACCTAGAACTTTAGAACAATTAGCTGGATAAATAATGTCACCATCCACAGCAAATAGATAAGGTATTCAAACAAAAAAATGGAATGCGCTACACTTTTTGATGATGTGTTCCAGGTTTCTGGCAAATGCACACTAGGCCAGCTTTTTTCAGTTCATCTTGAAGTATGTAATGGCTGCTTATATTCAGTGCTGGTAGTACCACTTTTTGTATCATCTCCAACCATACCACAGACAGCTGGACTAAATACTGACAGAGTTAACAAAAACAAATTAAAGAGATAGAGATCCAATAATGAGTTTTGTGCCACAGCATGGGAAATGCTCCTAAGGTTCAGTAAGGTATCTCAAACGATTACCAAACAAATTATGGTTATTAATCAAAGCCACTGCCCATTGTATTATTAAAGGCTTGATATTAACTAACTGTATTTGGTTTATTCAAATTGTGAAAGACTGTCCGGTGCATCTATTATTGTGATGTAATATTATAGATGATCAGTTAAGCATGAAAAACTTGTGATAAAGCCATTTTGGTACAGATACTGTTCTACTTAGTTGCCAAGCATCAGCTTCAAAATTTTCTTTTTAAAAACTTTGCATATAACATCTGTTGGCCTGATAGGCCTATAACAGCTTACATCATTATGACTACCTCCCTTGAAAACTGGAATAAAAAATCCACAAATGCAGAATATGAAGCGTTCTGATGTAGTATAAAAAATATATCATCTTGTCTTTTCATAAATATGTCAGGAAACCAATCTGGCCCAGGTGCACTGAAGATTGTCACAATACCCGAGATGCCTTGCCATCTGTGAATGAGAAAAATCAACATCTAGGATGTTGGTACCACAATTAAAATGTGAAGTTTTGATTATAGCTACAATTAATCATATAATCCAAAAATGGTTCATCATCTATCGGGGGGGGGGGGGGATTTAGGGATGAAGTGCTACAAATCATTTAAGTCCCTTATTACAATATGAAAATTACTTTATACAGCTTTGGATAATATGGCCAAATACTCAAGAAAAGATTATTTTGGGTCAGATTTTGCTGTTACAAAATTCCCAAACCTTTTACTTGTCCATAGCAATGGACACACAATAATTTTACAGTAGTCATAGTGAACCAAAACAATATAGTAAATATCTAATCAGTTACATAATGCCTGCAGTTATTTTTAATCTGTATGCCAATAACATCCAGTCATAATGTTAAGCCTCTAATTTCAAGCAAAACAGTCTTCAAGTGGAACTTCTTGATAATTTCACAAAAATCCCTTTCAATAAAACCCAACACAGAAAAATGGCATTTGATGACCTTTATTAAACTTCCATTAACTTAACTTTATTGCATCGTTTCAATTTATTTTTATAAATTATAAATTATATATTATAAATTATATTTTCTGTGGAGCTTTTCTCCCCAGGCCTCTGCTGAAAATGGATCTTATCCCAGTCAGACTTTCCCGGAAAACAAATGTAAAATAAATGTATCAATCTCGACATGAACATCCTTATAACCATTCATCAGGGCAGCTTATACCCATTCACCCTGCCCGAATAAGCATCATCATCATCACTGCTTCCTTATTCTTACTAATCAAAGCAGCATCCTAACCACTTACTTTCATCCCCCCAACTCCTTGCATCAAACACCCAGCATCAGAGGGGGAACAGTGTACATTAAACAGATCTAAACTGAATTCATTAAGTGTACATTAAACAGATCTAAACTGAATTCATTCAGGTGCACCCCATCCTTTTGGAACCAAACTGGATTCCTGTCATCAAAGTATCTATGTTCAATCTAAATCCCCAAATTACCCAGTTGCCTCACCAGCCTACACATAACAAACCACCATGCCCATTCTAAAGTCATAAAACTGTCAGCATTCTTCCAAAATAAATGTGGTACTATTTCACACAATGCACATACCTGGATATAACATCTTCAAAATAACCACATTCTCTCTAATCCTAAATACGAATTGCTGCTTTGGAATTACTCCCAAATCCTTATCTGCCAAGTGTACCACCAACACTCGAATGAACCCCATCCATCACTGTATAAATGTAAACTCATCCATGAATTGATTCTACCTGCACCCTCCAATATCATGTCATATGAGTCTTCACCTGAAGCGATGCAAACCCAACTCATCAACAGTCATCCTAAGACTCGGTGACTATACAAATAACCCTGGATGGCAATCTGGTTAACTAACAAAAAAAAATGATAAACCAACCAATTTAGCAAATCATCTAATATAAGACAAAAAGGCATTTAAGGCCAACTCCCCTCCCTTTTAATAACTTCAACTGACCTGGCTTCCCTGTCTAAACCCAAGGCTCTATCTATGTGAAAGGAATGAGAGAAAACCTCTCTCATGGATAACCCATACAATGAAAAGCTCTCTTCATCACATATAGAAATGGATTATCCATTATCACCTAAGCCGTGCAATAAAACTTTCAAAACCTGACTTCTCACCATGCCTCTCTTATCTATATTTACGCCAACCACTCTACCCCATCCACTCAACTTACTCCTCACTGTCCAGGATTTAATGAAATCATGCAACCCAGCCACCTGTGCAAATATACTGATTGTTGCCAGATCCACCTTGACCAACTGAGCTACCTTACTTTACACCCAACCTAGAGACAGGTATTAAAATAATAGTTCTTCCAACCAAACTCCCTCTTCCTCAGGCAGCCATAAAACAAACTTATCAAAATCATGTAAAGCCCTACCATATGCCTTCCTGGAAGATGATGCCCAAGACTGCTACACCAACCATCTGGTTACTTCAGCCCAATCCGCCACACATCATCTGGCAACACCCTCAGCTCATACCTGCCTAAATCTGGAAAACTAAAAATAAGACAAGTTGTCATCAATGTCATTCCTAGCACCTGCTACATACATATCTGTAAAAAAAAAATGAATCACAAGCTCTACAAAACCAACTTACAGAATACTAATAATAGCAATTCAGAGTTTGCTGCCTTAACCTGCAAAACTTGCACCAATGTAATATTGTCCAAATGAAAAAAATAACTCTCTTCCCCCTTAACCACTCCTGCCAAACCACAGACACCTCCCAAATTGGCATTAAATCCAAAAAAGCAACATACTACTTGCACTCATCCTTCCAATCTGCTGGCCAGTGAGCCACAAACCATTCACCACCAAAAATGACCCATTCCAGTCCCTTCAGCCATGTCTGTAAACTGTTGCAATTCCCCATGATCAACCCAATCCCTCTACTAAAAGAAGATGCCATTAAACTGCTCTAAGAAAGATCACCAAAGAGCTAAATATGCCCAAGCCAGCTTACCAGTCCTTATCCAATGATGTTTGTTTCCCCCATTTTAACAAAAAGGCCACAGACGTGCAAAATGTACGACCCAGGTTAACTGCCCAACATGCAAATTTGAAAAAAAAAAATGAACAAATGACAGCTCTGCAAAGGTCATTGAATTATTTCCCCAAAGACCCAGCATGTCCATTCCTGTCAAGAATCCCCCAAATTATCATGTGTGCAACCTACTTCTAGCATAGACCATTCCTCCTACCATACCCTCATCTAAACTTCGACTTTATCATTAACTAGCTACAGACATAACAACATTGAGACCACACTGAAAAAGGCTTAATAGCATTAATGATTGCTACCTTCTTCCTTTTGTTTTTTGTTTTTTTTATATATAACTCACACCCATGCCATTATCAAACGTTCCCACAGCCACACATTGTCTAGTCAAAATAAGTAAGTTTGCTCCTGAACATACCTTTCAAATGCACAGATTTCTACAGTGTCCAGATTTTGCCTCATATTTTGGTCCATTTTTCATAAAATTGTGGTTTTCTAGCAAACCTTTGGCACATCATTGAAGATATATGTCAGAATATAATGACAGGCATTTGACTTTCAAACTTCATGCCCTTCAGAAGATTCATGCTAGTTCAAAACTTGTTATTCTATCTACTTCTAAGTTTGTAAGAGCAATATTTAAAATTGTCCCTATTTGTTGGGGCTTTGGCCCTCGATTATTTATAGCTTTGCCCAGATTTCCTTCTCTAAACTGATGGCAGGATGACAATCTGCCTACAGTGTGACTCAAATGCTACAATGCACCTTCAGCCCCCAACAACCATTAATGTCTCAGTATGCATGCGTAACAATCACGGTTATTCATGGATGCCCCCTGGCCGCAATCACCACAGAATTCATTGGGCAAAGTACAAACTACTAAATGACTCCACTGCACCAACGAAACACATACAGAATGGAAAACAACGACAGACCCCAATGCTTAGACACGCAACTGACGAGAAATACAATAACCACATAATGCCAGCCAAACTGTAAATGATAAAATGGACCAACATAAAACTGCCAAGCACAACATGATCATCACTCTACCACCAAAAACTCACTCATAAGCTCCAGTTGTCCAAAACCATGTCAAACCTCCAAACCCATGCATATAAACACAAAGG
Source organism: Protopterus annectens (assembly GCF_019279795.1). Taxonomy (NCBI): domain Eukaryota; kingdom Metazoa; phylum Chordata; order Ceratodontiformes; family Protopteridae; genus Protopterus; species Protopterus annectens. The sequence goes on from NC_056734.1 coordinate 207,350,112, forward strand.
TTTAAATGGCCATGCTGCATCTGAACTACCCAGAACATACCAAAGAAAGCCAAATTCTTAACAAAACAAAAGATGTAACACAACATACTTAATACAGCTGTAACAGCACACAACAAAAACATATAATGCAACCTACTTAATACAGCTGTAACAGCACCCAACTAAACCAAACAAAAAAATGCCACTTACCAGCTGCCCTCTGACATAATCTATTAACCCGAAGCCTACCTGTTCCAGGAGTACCTACTGGTCCTATCAAACTAAACTCTTGCAGTATTAAGATCACACCTAAATTTATCAATCTCGACTTCACTTCCTTTCATCTTTCCCTCATTAATTAACCTTTCTTTTTCCACAGCTCTACCCAACAACTCCTTCCCTTTCATCTTAACCTTAATATGCTTCCCCAAACCCTTTCTCATATCATCTCTGCAGAACCCCTTAAACACTAATGATGTCCAAGGGCAAACTGGTTGGTTCCTAAACCTCATTTATTAAAAACACATGCCATATTAAACAAAATGTTCAACAGCTTTCAATGAAAAGAGAAAACAAATATGTTTCTGGGAGGGCAAGTTACCATGCTCAAAGGTTCACCTCTTGCAAATTAGGACATTAGGACTCAGATTACTATATATCTGGCTATTTTTTTTTTTTATTTAGAAAAGATGGCTACCACGAAAAGTCCTAAAATACAGCCAGAATTATTGACTAAACAATTAGTATGGAACTATTTTCCTTTCCCTGGTGCTAAAGGGTGATAGAAGAAATCAGCATTTCTGTGTCTGTATTACCATGAAAATTAGCTGTGGAAAATATTTTAGTGGAGGCTAACAATTCCCCCACTTGCATAATATTAAGTATGGCATGAGCAGTTGTGTCCATCTGAAGTAAAAATCGAAGAGCTTGAAGCAGTGACACTAGTATTTGTTGGTTGTAATGCAAGGACCAAGCCTGAAGAACTAGGAGATTGGAGCTCTTGTAAGGTGATCTGCAGTACAATAACAGCTGTCTGCTGAACTCCATTGTTCATGTTTTGTATTTATAAAGTGTTTTCTGTGGAATATGTTTAACCAGTCAAGCCTCTTTTCAAAAAATGTCACAATCTGTGTTGCAAAGTTAGATGAACAGACACCTGCTAACAAATTTCATAACCTACCCCCAATGTTCTGTGATTTCAGCACTTATTATATTAAGTAGGGAGGCTCCAGCATAAAGGTATGGGTGGACTTTGCCTCCCAAGCAGAACTTTTTCATCAATATTCTGCTTAATTTGGCTCCTAAAACAATGGTTCAGTGAAAAGCAACTTCTCAGATGAACCAAATCTGCTTTTTGCTAGGGATTAGAGCCAATCCCAAGGCCACCGATCTACTAGACATTTCAGGGTACAGGAGCCACAACAAGAAATGTTTCTAGCTGATTCTGAATGGCAGAATATATTTTTTTGCCAACAAATGAAATATGAAAGGAAAACACTGCCCCATGTCTAAGGATTGCAGCTAGGGCTGCCTTCACATTGTTTGCTGTTATTACTGCCTCTAACAAGAAAATTATGAACAGTAGGTGGTCACCTTTCCTTCAGAGCAGCAATTTCTTTATCTTTCAGCTGGAAACCACAAATGTGGTAACCTTTAAACACAGACAGACAGACAGACACACACACACACACACACACACACACACACACACACACACACACACACACACACACACACACACACACACACACACACACAAATGCAGTACAAGCCCTCTACCTAGCATACCAAATGCTGATTTGACAAACACAGTACTATGATAGTACAATTCACTGTATGCTTTCTGTGGACTTACACTTTCTGCACTTCTTGTAGGCCATATAGTTTCTAATTTGCAAAATGGAAAAAAAAACTTTTTTATACTTAATGTAGTAGAACACTGGTGTTGAATGTCTCAGTTTTTGAAAGGATTTTTCCATATTGTTTCTTTCTGTTAACGTCGATCTCTTAGACTATAAACTTTTAGGAAATATTTGCAAATTGCCAATTTTATCAGACTACACTCAACTAACTCAATGATTTATCATACTCCTTGCAAGGTTCAGTATATTTCATTTGTAAAATTGCAGCACAAGTCAGAAATAGCTCTGTATACTAAGAATATTAAGATTCAAGGTTTTATATTGTTGAATGGAAATTGAAAATGTATGTTTGATATGAAGTCACATTTTGGAGAAACTGCAAACATGTTTAGTACTTTTGTTTGTAAGGTAAGATCACAGGAACAGAATTCTGCAAGATGATGAATCACCCAATACCTCGACCTTCATTTTTGGTGAACATACTGTCATTATTTTGCAAATTTGAATAACTCTTTCCCAGATACGAAACTTATTTTGCAAATTTGAATAACTCTTTCCCAGATACGAAACAATTAATTTTTTATCAGACATGTTTACAATTATGACATTATCACTTTTTAGTCTGTAGTTAATAGTTTTCCCTGTCAAGACACTAAATTTCATATTATCACTGTTGAGATGGCTATGACAAACAACCAGAGAATCATTAACGACAGCTATTAACTTGAGATAAAGCAGCAGGTAGCATGATTCATAGTCAAGGACCACCATGATCTGTTCCTTACGTGCCACAGAAGGATAAATCTCTGACTGTGAGGATAAATTCTTGGGTGTTCAGACTCATTCATCTTATTGTGGCTGCCAGCTAATCAGGCAAAATACTTGACAGCACAAGTGAATTTTAGTAGACTATTTTACTCAGGATTCCAGATATATTTGCAACTGTCTCAGTGTAATCAAGTACATAATAAATAGACCACAGATGACACAGTGTAATCAAGTATATAATAAATAGACCACAGATGACACAGTGTAATCAAGTATATAATAAATAGACCACAGATGACACAGTGTAATCAAGTATATAATAAATAGACCACAGATGACACAGTGTAATCAAGTATATAATAAATAGACCACAGATGACACAGTGTAATCAAGTACATAATAAATAGACCACAGATGACACAGTGTAATCAAGTACATAATAAATAGACCACAGATGACACAGTGTAATCAAGTACATAATAAATAGACCACAGATGACACAGTGTAATCAAGTACATAATAAATAGACCACAGATGACACAGTGTAATCAAGTATATAATAAATAGACCACAGATGACACAGTGTAATCAAGTATATAATAAATAGACCACAGATGACACAGTGTAATCAAGTATATAATAAATAGACCACAGATGACACAGTGTAATCAAGTATATAATAAATAGACCACAGATGACACAGTGTAATCAAGTATATAATAAATAGACCACAGATGACACAGTGTAATCAAGTACATAATAAATAGACCACAGATGACACAGTGTAATCAAGTATATAATAAATAGACCACAGATGACACAGTGTAATCAAGTATATAATAAATAGACCACAAAAGACACAGTTCAAATGCAAACAAAATCCCTTATGCTGCAATAATTTAAAGAATTTTCAAAACAAGAAAAATAATCCAAAGATGAATTTGATAAATGTTGCAACTTAATCTTATACATAATGATATGCATGAATGAATGAATTCTGCATGCTGGCTTCTGATGGCTGGCATATATGTTTGCATCTATGAACTGCTAATGATCTTTCTCATCATTTTGCCTATTGTATGACTATGAACAAGTCATGTTACTAGTCAGTCCTTCAGGGTTGGCCCTATAAAGATGCTCTTATGTCTAATAGTTTTACCTGATAAAATGTTGAATAAAAGGGCACATAAGGGAATAACATTTAAAACATCCATACAACGCCATGAGTGTAAGTGAAGCACTGTAACTTCTGGTATGGTGTACTGCCATGCATAATTCTGATAAGCACACTGAAGGGGGGGGGGGTTGCAGCAAATGGTGGTACAGTGCACATTAAGTCAAACACCAAGAATGATGGTAATGTGCATGCAGCAAGCAGTGCTGTGAATTGCAGTGCACTGTTCACTGAAGCTAAAGTCACAAATACAACTAATGTCTATGGTAGTGCAGTTCCATGAATGGCAGTACAAAGCACAACAAGACCAATGCCATGAGTTGTGTTACTGAGCATGCTCAGTGCAGGGCTGTTATTGGTGGAACCATGAATACTAACTACACAGCCATGAATGTGAGTTGAGTGTACATGCTAGTATAGTGGAGTGCCATCACGATGGAAAAACAATACATTAATATCCACTGTCTACCATTGCTACTGCATCACATGTTGACACCCTTCTTTGTAAACAAAGAGCAGTGCAAAACTTTTGACACTCAACTGTTCACCTTCCTCAGATTAATTTCACATGCAATTACCATTGCTCAAATTAAAGCCACCTATAGCACACATGAGCACCTTACACATACCACTGGGTTACTAGGATAGCTCCATGGGGAGGGTTTGGCATAATAGTTAAGGTTTGTACTTAATAGACACAAGGTACAGGGTACGATTCTAATCTCAAGTGATTGGCTAAGCTTAAAATGACCCATCAGGACATTTAGCCTAGTATCACCTATGAACCTATAATTAAATTACTGCAAAAACAGTAATCATTAACATATATAATACATATTTAATATCTGTGTAACACTTTATATTTTCCTTGTTTGCAAACAAATGGCAACAAAATGTTCTGCTTTGTAGTTTGAACTAATTTCTGCAGCAATCACTTAATGATACTAATATGAGAAGTCTTCATACCATTTAAAAATGTCAAGAGGTTCTGCATTTCTGAAAAGCATCATCTCATGTGATCATCTCAGTCTAGTTATATTGTTTAAGAAAAAATGAAGATTTGGAAAAAGAAAATACATTAAATGATATCTGCAGTAAATCATACATTTTGCAAATTTAAATGTTCCTTTGGAAATAAAAATCACTATGGCAAACACCAAAAAATAAACATTTAATTTATTTATTTCCATTTGTTTCCTGGGAAATCTGATTGGTTAAACAAGTCACTTTTCCACAGAGATTAGGGGGAAAGTAAAGCTTCTTATGTAAGATAAGCCAATAATGCCTGTTCTTTAAAACAAGTTTGAAAAGGTATGTAGGTAATATTTACATATTATTGAGGAATTAACACAGAAGTTTTACTGTCTTGTACAAGGCACCAGCATTCATAAAACAACCGTCCTTCTGGAATCAATGGAATACATGCAGCCTTTGCTTTAAATGGTTTGCAGTAACAGCTGTTTATGTTCTGCTGCAGCTGTTCTAGCGCTCCTTTATCAATAGGTGCTAAGACATCCCACATGAAATAACAGAATCAATTCACTCCTCACCCAGCCTTGCTCAAAGTTAATCACTGTCCTACAACACCTGATATCTCAGTTCTGCAAGATGTTGATTAATTTTGTGACAAAAGCTGAGATTCTTTTACTCATCGATAAGAAAACCACTGATGCATTTTATGATTACTAATGAAAATAACAATTTCTCATGTTAATGGCAGCCCCCAGATACTTGATAAAGACCTCTACTGCTATTTATTAATATAGCACCTAACTACCAAAAGTGTAGAAATCCATCTGCATTTGTTTGGACTGCACATTTACACATATACAGTAGGAAAAAATATTTTTAGATAACAATGCATTTTATTATTACTAGAACTGGACATAACTAGGCAGGCAAATATACTGCACAGTCTTTCTCCATCCTTATTTAAAAAATGCTATGCCACTACAAAGTGATACAACAGTATTCACTTCTCTTTGCAAAACTCAGCAGGCAGCTTGCAAAATATTAAACATGACTTTAACTTTTTCCAAGGTTTGTAATTCTCAGAGTGCTTTGTAGTACTTTTGTACTTTTAATAATATAAATTAATTCAAGATAATTAAAATTATTCATGAGATAGAAGTAACTATTTAAAACAAAACTAAATGCAAAATGGTTAAAGTTGTTCTTGTCCATAACAGATGCTCACAGTTCTATAGAAAAAAGTGTGAAAAAAGTGGGATAGCTATTTTAAATCCTTTTTAATAGAAAAGGCTCACTAATTAGAGAGAATAGTGAAATACCCGATAATGTAATATTGTTTTTTATTGTCATACTATGGGCCAGATTCCAAAAGAGATGCTTTCAGTACAAGTTTGTCGTGATTTGAAACACTTGCACTCAGTGTGACTAAGCCTGATGTAAGGCTATCTATAAACAGGCTTGCTCAGGGGGCCACTTTGCAAAAAACATGCATTCAGTGTAAGTGCTCACTTATACCGAGGACAAGTATTTTGGAATTGGGCCCTCTGTGTTTCAAGTTAGACCAGCGTGGGCTGCAACTCATTATCCCTCTTATTGTAGCAATGAAAAGGTCGTGCATAACCACCTGAACATGTGAACCATGCCCTCGCACGAGGGTTACTGTAGTGAAAAGACACATACTGCTGAGTTCCACTTTACAAAGACACTGCCACTACTCTACAAGATAACCATGCTGTATGTTAAACAAATGAATTTGTAGGCTGCTTTGTGGTTAATTTATGCATTTGTGTGGACCAAATTTATTCTACAAGACCTCTGGCTTATTTTCTGGGGACACTCAAGGTAACATCTTTATAAATAGAGAGTCAGAAATTTCACCAAGGCTCTAGGGACATTTTCCAAAATTTTTTGGAGGACATCACAGGCTTTCAACATCCATCTAAACCACTATCCCCAACTCAGGCAGAAGTAATCATTGTGTAATAATTTAAGCATCATTTCTATACAGGCCCTCTAGTAGTAGTATATGCCAGGAAAAGTAAACCATTGTATGGGTACTCAGTTAACAAACATATGCTCTCTCCCACAGCTTTTATAGCCACTGGAAAGTCTTCTAGATGCCTTCTTATCCTGTCAGCAATAGAGGTTTATCTCTAAACTCTTTTTTACTCATTCAGAACTTAGAACACACAAAGACCTTGACTACCTTTATGGCAAATGAAACATCCTTGCTCTATGCCAACAGTAATCTAAATTTTCCTTAAGCTTTCTGCATACCCCCATCTGGCCAGGTAATGAACAGAACCCCCATAGTACTAGTTGTTTAGACAGTTAGAAGCCAGAACATTTACTACACATCTCTGTCCATCCCGCCCACTGTCTTAATCATCTCTCCAGCCTGCATATTTCTACAGCAATCAGAGCTCCCTACCATTCCCTACATACAATGTCAGTGATGTCTGACTCATGTTCCTCACCTACACAGTCTCCCATCCATAGTCACCATCCTGTGAGCTGTGAGCTTCATCCTATGTCTGTACATGGTATTAAGTGAACCCTACAACTACAATAGTAGTAACCCGGCAGCCACAAAGCTCTTCCTCACCATCACAGACCCATGATGATGATGAACTGGAACCATGAAAGCAACCCAGCATGCATACCACCAAAGCCATTGGAAGGCAGCATACATGAAGCTGCTGCCCCAGAAGCTGTGTTGCAGGATTCAGCTAAAGCAGGCAACATATGCATTTTTTTCTAACTTTTGTTTCAGTGCTCCCCTGCCCTCTAAGTACTCAACAGTTCCCTACCTTTATGCTGTTGTAGCTGATAAGCTAATAACTTTCGCTCTACCTTTCATTCTGATAAAGATAAAGAAATGCAAAGAAAGAAAAAAGTGCTAGGATATAGAATGAGGACAGGGATCTCTGTCCTGTCTTACTTTTTTATTATTAAAATGTCAAGCTCTAACTCTGCTCTGAGACCCCTGTGACCCCATCCTCATAATGTATTTCAGAATCAGTCTTTGTCAGAGCATAGTATCATGTTAGTAATAAGACATGTATCAGATTTTTTTAGAAGTACAGAGGTAAATATTGGCCTCCTCAGATAGTTTTGTGCTCCTTTTTTAACAAATTGTGTTCCACTTTTTTTGCTCATATATTACTTTTCTGTTCTACTAGTGTAAACTTCAGTACAAAATGTCACAACTGCAGCTGAGCCCCCCAAATGAGGCTGTTTCCCCTAAATCTGGCATCTCAGAATAAGGGATAGTAATATCAGTGCACATTAGCAATATACCACAAAACTACAGTGTTAACTGTTCATCATTACAGGCAGTTTAAAATGCTGCATTTTGCTAACATTAATCACAGGTGTGTGTGTGTGTGTGTGTGTGTGTGTGTGTGTGTGTGTGTGTGTGTGTGTGTGTGTGTGTGTGTGTGTGTGTGTGTGTGTGTGTGTGTGTGTGTGTGTGTGTACATGTTTGTTAGCAGTGTAGTCAGTTGTCCAGGGCTATAAAGTGCAATGCAAACTATCTCATTCAGACATATTACAGTTCCAGTCAGAATACTACAATTCAAGTAATTTAGAGCAGCACTTATTAACACGGAATAATATCATGTTAACCATGTCTGTTCCATCTTACAAAATGCACAGCAAAATGTTCCAGTTCCAGTCAGACAGACACTGCAGTGCCAAATACTTCTTTCCAGAATTACTTAATAATATTGTTTAAAATTGTCTTTTGTCATAATGTACAATTACACATGATAGTTCCAGGTGGAATCTCTCAATATAACAAATTTAAGCAAAGAAGTGCATTTTGTATTCAGAATTGTGTATTTTACCACACAGTCAGTCTTTCAATTTGGGGGCTTGTTGATGGTAATCAAGGAGGGGAAAAGGATACAAAATGGGTATGTCATCTCAGGCATCAATCTCTCTAGCTATAGCTCTGTAGACATGCATTCAACATTGCTCTGTATCCTGACAAACTCATTCATTTGCCCATCCTTTGCCATCTGCTTGTGAGACATCTAAAACACTGATCTGATCACTTAACAGAATACTGTGACAATGCTTCTGAAGTGAATTAAGGAATTTGTACCTTCTGTATAATGTTCGGCAGCTATGCCAGTGTTCCATGTGGACTATGTCCCAGAATCCCAGAAGTTTTTCCCACAAAGGTCCCATCTAATTCCCTAGGGCTGGTTCCTCACTAGGTGAATAGATGGGCATGTGTAAGCACAAATACCATAGTTCAGGCATTCTACTAAGCAAAAAAGCATTCTTTTAGGTCATATGTTTAGGGAAATAAATTTAGTTTTGCCAGCTTGACCATTTGTTTGTGTCATTGTTGAGCTAATCCATTGTATGTTATTTTATAAAACTATGAAGCTTTTTTGCTTTGAATATAACATTCCATATCGCAAAACCCCACCCCGACCTGCCAACTTACATACTATAAAACTAAATTGCACAAAGTCTATGACACTAAATAAATGCAGTTTAACTGCCTGTGGGGAATCATCAATATTCAGCTAACAAAAGATAGTAAATTAAGAACAAACACTTCAAGGACTAAGTGAATATGCAAAAATGTTATCAGACTGGGCCACATAGTCTGAGAGCTTCATTATGTCCCTCTTTTCATATAGTCCGAGGAGGTACATCTCAGGTCATTTACACTCACATGGACTATGACAGAGTCATACTGGTACTTGTGGTTCAATGACCGGAGTGAATCCATGATATGCTGGATCCTGTCCCCTCACAGGCACCTATCTATGACTCTCACCTTACTCAGCCTGGTGAGTGTGACATCTTAATGTCTCATAATGGAGTATCCTATGACCAAATATTCGGCTGTAAGGTGTTTTGCCTTATTGGCTTAGAAGTTATGACCTCATGAGATGTGGTTGTATGGGTCATGATGGGTGATGTTTTGGTAGAGAGATTACATTAAAAAGCATTCTACCTTCTCAATGATAATGCCACAAAATGAACAGAAGTTAATTTACTTTAATACTTAAATTTTTGGTGTCATTCGAAGGGCTTATAATATTTGCCATCCTGGAAGGATATGATTGACAGATCATGCTGTTTTGCTAGGGTTGGTCGGCACCTGTCCAGTCTAGGCTTTCAAATATCGGCTAAAATCTTGTCCACCCCCGTAGTGCCTTTTTAAGCATTTTCAACATTATAACCCATCTGAAATACAAAACCAATCCAGAAAATTCTAAAGATGTTACTACTCAATGCCAGGAGTCTAAAAAAGAAACTCTACTCTCTGCAAGCTCCCCTCAGCCTGGAGAATGTAGACATCTGTGCAGTTACAAAGACATGGTGTAAAGCTGAAGAGATCACCAGGTAGTGCAGGGTTAGACTGCTTTCCACGCATTTAGACAAGCTACTGTACAGGCAGGGACAAAAGGTGAAGATGTTTCAATATACATCAAAAATTCTACTACTCCCAGGCAAAACTCCAGCTCTGGTCAATCTGCTAGAACTACAAGCTAAAACTAGACAACTTAGCTCCAGCGACAAAAAATTAATCAAGGTCAACAAGACCAACAACACAGTAGGGGACTCCCTCTTCCCAAACTACACAGCCAAAATTTGGAACACCCTACCTATTACCTGAGCAGGCTCAAAGGTTACATTTAAAAATCACCTGAAAGAACACCTACAGCACACATGGACATGCGCATGTTCCCCCCTGGCTGACCCCCCCGCCCCCCTCTCTCCTTACTCTTGTCCTCTGAATTTAGCTGCATCATCAAAAGAATGCAACTTTTCTAGCTTCCTTCCAGTTCCACCTCTAATTCATACTCCTTAGTCAATACCCATATGTCACTGCTAGGACACACTGTTATCTATCCACTACACTTTTCTTTTTACACCCCTACTCCTACTGTATACTTAAGCTACTTACTCCTCCTGCTTTTCTTACTAAACCTGTTATCCAATTTCCCATCTCTGTCTCTTCTCCTGCTACTTTACTCCCTACTATGTCTAATCATTGCTCTCTTTGATTGCTATACTCCCTACTGTGGCTAACTTGCTCACAACTCAACTGTATAAAGCAAAAAATACAACCCCTACTAACAATGTTCACCATTATGTAATGTCTCAACCTAAAACTGTAAAAGATGTGTTCAGTCTATGTAAATGTTAAATCTTAAGCTTCAATGCTATGTTACTAGTCAGTGTTAAGTTTTGTACTATGTAAATTTGAATGATTCTGTATACACCTTAAATTTTCCTTAAAATTAGACTGTTGAGCTTTTCTCTATGGGCTTCTGCTAAAAATAGACATGTAGCCAGTCGGACTTTCCCGGCCACAAATGTAAAATAAAATAAATAAATAAATAAAAACAAATGCACCTCATGGCTGGTCAAACAGTATGACACATTTGAGCTTCTCCATGTCCAATCTACCACAGCGAAAGTTCCATACCATGTATTTGCAAGCTATAGGTCCTCCACTCTGACCAAAGAAGACAGATAACATATGTACATAAATGCACAGGAGACACTCCCCATTCAATACAAAATTATATTCATGGGCAACATTAACTATCCCACTATAAGCTGTGAATCATACATGACCCCAAATATGCAGACCCAGAGATTCCTGGACTTTATAAACACAAACACCTTGACCCGTTTAGTACATACACCAACTAGAGGTGCTAACATCCTTAACAAGGTCCACACAAACACGAGAGAATGCTGCCCTGTCCTCTGTGTAATGTCCTTCATGGTCAGGTCAGACTATAAAGCTGTCTTATTTGAAAACAAAAAGTAAGACATGAGTCCCATCTAACCCTAGAACCTTCTAGAACCTTTAATTATTATTCAAGGGCAAACTTCGTATCACCAAGAGACACCCCATCAAAATCCCAAGCAGCCCAAAATCCTAAGAACTTGGATGACTCTCAGAATTGTTTTCAAAAACACTGTACAATCAAGTTAAATGGCTGCATAGAGACAACTGTACCTACCTGGAATAAGCACATGATAAACTCAAAAAACAAGCCTCACTTGTGTCATCCAAACATGTTATAAAAAAAAAAAAAAAAAAAATCATGGCAAAAATTAAGAAGTGTAATGACTAAGTCTCCCATTTCAATTCTCAGCTGGGGTGCGTTCTGTGTGAATTCTGCATGTCCTACCTGTGCTCTCGTGGGTTTCATTGGGGTAAAATCAGGTACCTCCCACATTCCAAAGACATACAGTAGGTGAATTGGACACTCTAAATTGGCCATAAGTGTGAGTGTGCATGTGAGTGTGTGGTGTGGAAGAATTACCACGAAAGGGCTAGCCACCCAGTGGTGTAAGCCTTGGCTCTAGATGCTTTGGCACTGAAGTGGCATCCTGACTCCATGTGCAAAAATGGGATAAAGGGTTTGTGGATGGATGGATGAGTGCCCAGCAAAGTAAATACTCCCTCATCAATCTAAGTAACTCAAAGGGATAATCAAGTCTACCAAAGCTAAATCTGAAGTACAAATAACTTCCCAGGCTAAGGAAAATCACAAAACATTCTTCAGCTATGCTTGCACCCTCAACTATACACAGCAATGTGCTGAACTAATTGCAAATTGAGCCATATCTATTGAGCTGGAAGATATAATTCTGCTTTACAAATTTAGCTCCAGTTTTACACCTCTCTCCCCCAGACACCCCCTCAGAAAAAACCTTCAACCTATCTCTGGGGAACAAGTCCTTGATGCAGTCTCCAAGGGCAAGAGCACTGCATTGATGGGCCCTAATAATAACACAGAAAGCCTACTTAATAGCATGACACCTGACCTATCAGGACCACAAGAATCAGTAATTATCACTAGTATCAAACAGGATTCATGCCAATCAAATGGAGGACTTCAACTTTCAACCCTTGGCACAAGGTCAGGACATCTATGGAGCTGGATAACTACAGACCCATATGTCTGATTGTCTTACATGCTAAGGCATGGAAAGAATTATCATGGAAATTCTAAATAACAAAGGAACCTTCAGACTATGGAACCAACCTAGTTTAGTTTCATCAAGGGCAGGTCATGCCTACTCAACCTGGTGGACTTCTTTTTGAAGGTCACCAAAGCAATAGATGAATGCAAAAAGGTATATACTGTCTATCTTGACCTGGCCAAAGCATTCAACGCAATACCCCACTTGGGCATTACAGATAAATCATAAAACTGGATATAAACCCCTATGTCATCTGCTGGACAGCCAGGTGGCTCAAAGACAGGACCCAGGAAGTTAGGATAGGAGAGCCTACCTCCACAAAAGAGCCAGTCACTAGCCAAGTTCTAGTAGTGTCGCTTTCTGTGAGCTGCTCATTTTTGGCATCTACTTCTGTGATGTCAAGGCCACCATCAAGGGCTTCAGGCTGACCAAATTTGTAGAAGATTGTAAACTAGATGTAGTCATAGAATCCCCCAGAAACACAAATACCCTACAAGAAGGTCTGACACAAAACAATAACTGGTGCCTGAGCCATAGTCTAAAACTCAATGCCATGAAATGCATAATATCCTTTGGGAAGATGGCTACCTTTGGAAGTTACCACATTGACAATACACCACTAAGAACTGACCCAGTGGTCAGAGATTTGGAAATGCATATGGACAGTAACCCAGCCTTTGCCCATCATGTGCCTTTGGTAGTAAGTAAATGATTCAACGTTGCACAACTTATATCAAGGGCAAAGCATCTAGGCCCAAGGATATCAATGTTCCAATGTAATTGGCACTCATCAGACTAGTCACTGAGTAAAATGTCCCTTGTGGTATGTATTTGATCAGGCATATGCAACAACTGGAGCTTCCACAGAGGTCCCTCCCAAATAGAATACACGGCATAAATAGCATGTCCCATATGGATCACCTCAAAACCCTATCCCGGTACTCGGTTACCTACAGTCTGCTAAGAAGCAATCTATGCTTCACCTACAAAGTATCCTTTGATCCTGCTCTTATGAACCCGTTGCACATATGCAAAACAAATATCAGAATTGCCTAATCTAGGGACATAAACGTCATCTGCAACATAAATACAACATGCTGGGAGATAAGAATGTGTCCCAGAGACTACCCCTTCTTTAGAACAGGCTTCCCATCCATGTGAAGCAGAGTTCTTCCTTAGCCAAATTTAAGCATAACTTGCACCAGTGGATGGGAAATCTGAAATCTACCTTTTGTCTGCCTTCCATATCTGTATTAAACAGAGACAGTGACCCATGTCTAAGCCTACATGTACCACTAAAAATAACCCTAGAGAATCAAAACCTGTCAGGTACATTTTGGAAGAATGAGTAACTAGAGTATCAAAACCTGTCAGGTATGTTTTGAAAGAATGAACAGGCATATAGGCATAAAAATAATGCCCTGGGGATTAGCCTGGCAGTCAGCAGTGAATCTGTGAACCTATAAAAAGATTGAAAAATACTGCTGAATATACTTAAAACAAGTACTGAAATATACTTAAAACAAGTGCTGAAATATAGTTAAAACAAGTTTGTTGAATAGTGTGTTAAAAACCCTACAGTGTATAGCATGGAATTGCTGCTCAGTAATAAACACGGACTTAGTGAAAAGTGCAGCCAAACTGAATGATGGCATATATTAAAGTGTGCTGAGCAATAAGGAAAACGAAACTGAAAAAAGTAAATCAATGTGGCTATTTCTAAGATTTGTAGTACAGGGTGGCTGAATAAATAATGCAGCCCCCACCAAAAGGTGCATATTTATGACAGTCAAGGTATTTACATCTTTAATTTTATTCAGGCTGACACTATTTTCATTTTAGTGGCATAACTGCAGGAAGTGTCATGTTAAGAGCTACACAACAATTATGGTACCCTACAACAGTAATTATCTTTAACTGACTTTCAAGTATTACAAACTATCATATGAATGAGGACTTTGCTGTATGCAGTGCAGAAACACACAAATGTACACACAGACGTGTGTGTGTGTGTGTGTGTGTGTGTGTGTGTGTGTGTGTGTGTGTGTGTGTGTGTGTGTGTGTGTGTGTATACATGTACAAGTGCTTGTCTGTGTATGTACTTTACAGCTGTACATCATAGTGCATATCTAAACTATTTCTGAGAACCAAATATGCATTCCCCTTCCCAGACTGGCCAGTTTCCTTTGGTATCTACTGTTTACTTAAGTGAAACTCCATCTTGATACAGTATTACTGGTAGCTATTTTTGTAAATTACTGTAACAGTGATACAACAGTTTCCAAATTTGTAAATACAGTGTCTAAACTTCTTAATGTACCTTTACCCTGACCATGCTTCTTGTTTCCCTCTCAATAGGTCTAGAAGTTGGTAGAGCCTCTATTACTAAGCTGATAAATATAAATTAGCATAAACACAAACAACTACAAGGGAAATAAAATGTGATCAGTTGTTATGCAAAATGACACACTGATAAGCTGGATGTCTAAATATGCAGCGAGAGTTCTGACTGAAGTCAAGTCCATTAACTTATTGCAACAGTTAATAGTATTTTGTAAAGTAATCAAGATTTAATCATGACTTAAAAGGCGAAAATCACATTGCCCTACCACTGTCGGCCTACCTGCATGATAACACACTCTCTACTGTGTGAGTGTTTCTACTAAAAGGGCAGTGAACCTTTACATTTGCATGTAATGCCACTTTTCTTAAACATTCTCTGGCCTAGCTAACTCCAATAGAGGAATAACTATGTGACTATAATCCCGGTGACCTGAATTTAGTTACTGGAACGGGTACCTGTCTGAGTTGGGAGTTAGGAGATGTGATGAGGCTTAGTTTGCATACTTCTCATCAAGGACAGGGGTATGGAATGTGTGTCTAAGTCAAGGACAGGGGTATGGAATGCATGTCTAAGTCAAGGACAGGGGTATGGAATGTGTGTCTAAGTCAAGGACAGGGGTATGGAATGCGTGTCTAAGTCAAGGACAGGGGTATGGAATGCGTGTCTATGTCAAGGACAGGGGTATGGAATGTGTGTCTAAGTCAAGGACAGGGGTATGGAATGTGTGTCTAAGTCAAGGACAGGGGTATGGAATGCGTGTCTAAGTCAAGGACAGGGGTATGGAATGCATGTCTACGTCAAGGACAGGGGTATGGAATGTATGTCTAAGTCAAGGACAGGGGTATGGAATGTATGTCTAAGTCAAGGACAGGGGTATGGAATGTGTGTCTAAGTCAAGGACAGGGGTATGGAATGTATGTCTAAGTCAAGGACAGGGGTATGGAATGTATGTCTAAGTCAAGGACAGGGGTATGGAATGCATGTCTAAGTCAAGGACAGGGGTATGGAATGTATGTCTAAGTCAAGGACAGGGGTATGGAATGTGTGTCTAAGTCAAGGACAGGGGTATGGAATGCGTGTCTAAGTCAAGGACATGGGGTATGGAATGTCTGTCTAAGTCAAGGACAGGGGTATGGAATGCGTGTCTAAGTCAAGGACAGGGGTATGGAATGTGTGTCTAAGTCAAGGACAGGGGTATGGAATGCATGTCTAAGTCAAGGACAGGGGTATGGAATGTGTGTCTACGTCAAGGTCAGGGGTATGGAATGTGTGTCTATGTCAAGGACAGGGGTATGGAATGTGTGTCTAAGTCAAGGACAGGGGTATGGAATGTGTGTCTAAGTCAAGGACAGGGGTATGGAATGTGTGTCTAAGTCAAGGACAGGGGTATGGAATGCGTGTCTAAGTCAAGGACAGGGGTATGGAATGCGTGTCTAAGTCAAGGACAGGGGTATGGAATGTGTGTCTATGTCAAGGACAGGGGTAAGGAATGCGTGTCTAAGTCAAGGACAGGGGTATGGAATGTGTGTCTAAGTCAAGGTCAGGGGTATGGAATGCGTGTCTAAGTCAAGGACATGGGGTATGGAATGTGTGTCTAAGTCAAGGACAGGGGTATGGAATGTATGTCTAAGTCAAGAACAGGGGTATGGAATGCGTGTCTAAGTCAAGGACAGGGATATGGAATGTGTGTCTAAGTCAAGGACAGGGGTATGGAATGCGTGTCTAAGTCAAGGACAGGGGTATGGAATGTGTGTCTAAGTCAAGGACAGGGGTATGGAATGCATGTCTAAGTCAAGGACAGGGGTATGGAATGCGTGTCTAAGTCAAGGACAGGGGTATGGAATGCGTGTCTAAGTCAAGGACAGGGGTATGGAATGTGTGTCTAAGTCAAGGACAGGGGTATGGAATGCGTGTCTAAGTCAAGGACAGGGGTATGGAATGCGTGTCTAAGTCAAGGACAGGGGTATGGAATGTATGTCTAAGTCAAGGACAGGGGTATGGAATGCGTGTCTAAGTCAAGGACAGGGGTATGGAATGCGTGTCTAAGTCAAGGACAGGGGTATGGAATGCATGTCTAAGTCAAGGACAGGGGTATGGAATGTGTGTCTAAGTCAAGGACAGGGGTATGGAATGTGTGTCTAAGTCAGGGACATGGGTATGGAATGCATGTCTAAGTCAAGGACAGGGGTATGGAATGCGTGTCTACGTCAAGGACAGGGGTATGGAATGTATGTCAATGTCAAGGACAGGGGTATGGAATGTGTGTCTAAGTCAAGGACAGGGGTATGGAATGCGTGTCTACATCAAGGACAGGGGTATGGAATGTATGTCTAAGTCAAGGACAGGGGTATGGAATGCATGTCTACGTCAAGGACAGGGGTATGGAATGTGTGTCTAAGTCAGGGACATGGGTATGGAATGCATGTCTAAGTCAAGGACAGGGGTATGGAATGCGTGTCTACGTCAAGGACAGGGGTATGGAATGTATGTCTAAGTCAAGGACAGGGGTATGGAATGTGTGTCTAAGTCAAGGACAGGGGTATGGAATGCGTGTCTACGTCAAGGACAGGGGTATGGAATGTATGTCTAAGTCAAGGACAGGGGTATGGAATGTATGTCTAAGTCAAGGACAGGGGTATGGAATGTGTGTCTATGTCAAGGTCAGGGGTATGGTATGCATGTCTACGTCAAGGACAGGGGTATGGAATGCATGTCTAAGTCAAGGTCAGGGGTATGGAATGCATGTCTACGTGAAGGACAGGGGTATGGAATGTGTGTCTAAGTCAGGGACAGGGGTATGGAATGCATGTCTACGTCAAGGACAGGGGTATGGAATGTATGTCTAAGTCAAGGACAGGGGTA